>NC_033800.1:139320004-139328889 GCF_001876935.1 Asparagus officinalis | reverse complement strand
GAGGTGATGTCATCGTCGTCATCAGGTGGAGGCGGTGGCGAGATCTGGTGGCTAGGGTTAGGGTTTTGACTTTTAGGGTTTTAGTGGGAGGGTGAGGTGGCTAGGGTATTTGGGTAGGTTAGGGTTTTTGAGTTTAGGGTTTTGAGTGAGAGATGTTCGGCTACAGTTTCATTTTTTTTTGGAATGGTGGCTAGGGTTAGGGTTTTGGCTCTGATACCATGTTGTTTTGTACAGAGAGGAATTAGAGAAAAAGAAGATTGCTACTTAGTAGCCTCTCCCCATCTATTTATGTTAACACAATGATACTACAAGTAAGTCCCTAACTGATGTGGGACTAAACCAAAGAGAGACTAAACCTAAAGTACTAAACCCAAAGTACTCTTAACAATAGTTAAACATGATAATATGTAAAAATAACAAGTAAAATGTGGTGGTTTAAACAAATAACAATACAAACAAAAGCAAGCATCTTTGCTTTATTATATGTCAACAATCTCCATCTTTTATGAACCATTGTCTGTAAAAATATCGATCTCTATCTGAAAAGACACGAGTAGGATAGTTTGCAAGTATGGATTGATAATGACCCTTGGGCAAGTATGCTCTTCGAATATTTTCTAACTGCTTAAAATCTATAGCAATTAAATGAATACTAGATCTTATTCCGGGATCCGCCACAAGTTAATGCTTATTTAGTTTTTTCACTATTTGTGAAGGTGATGTTAGTGTCGGTTGCATTCTTGGTGGTGACGATGATGGTTGCGAGTCATGCACCCCCAATGGTAAAAGATACATGAGCTCTTTTGAAAAATCATTCCATGTTTGAGTCACACCCACTCTCGATGGTAATGAACTTTTATCAAATCGTTGCATGATTGAAATAAGGTAAAATATATAGTTTTCAAAAGCTTTAAATTATCAGTTGCGATGATATAATTCATATATATATTTATGACTTTGTTTAGAAATTTTCACTATATAACTATTGCGAAATTGTGGATAGAAGTCCTCTAGTTCAATTGTTGCAGATAGACTCCCAATACTATTGCCAAAGTGTGAATATGGTGATAGTACATGAAGTCTATTCTCGAGTAAATGCAAATTGGAACAATTAAGGTTCTTTGAACCTAGTTTGTTTTCATTGCAAAAGTCAAAACAACAATAACAAAGTAATTCTTGTTATAGAGCTAATGGATAGCGATATGAGTAAAGAGAATAGAGAGAAGACAATGAGCACTCAATCTTTCAATTCTTCTTTTTTCTTCACTTACAAATACAATCTCATGCCATCTACTTATAGGCATGTGAAAGGGAGATATTACATGCATCATATTTCTGAGAATTTACTTGAGAATGTCAATAGACATCTACAATTAGTACTACTATAACTCCTTGGAATACCAATGGACATTCATAATAATAATATTATAACACTCCCCTTAGATGTCTATTTATTCAACCAAGAATATGCCTCATTAAAACCTTACTAGGTAAAACCCTATGGGAAAAACCCTATGGGAAAAACCCTAGTGAAGCAAAAAGAGTACATTATTCTTATTCATCATTTGAGGTAATACTTTGTTAGAAAGAAAAGAAAAAAATTACAATACTTGCTTCCCTTTTGTCTACATCCCTATCCTGTATGATCATCACTCGAGGCCCTTGAACGCTCGTAGTCTAATTTTGTAGACTAGTTCCTCGAATCTCTTTGTAGGCAGTGCCTTCGTGAATAAATCGGCGAGATTATTACTAGATCGAACTTGTTGAATATTAATAACACTATTCTCTTGAAGATCATGAGTAAAGAAGAACTTTGGAGATAATGTGTTTTGTTCTATCACCTTTGATATATCCCATCTTCAATTGAGCTATACATGCTATATTATCCTCATACAAAATTGTTGGTACCTCCATTTGAGAGGACAACCCACATGTCTTCTGAATGTGTTGGATTATTGATCTGAGCTAGACACACTCTCGGCTTGCTTCATGATTTGTCAGAATTTCTGCATGGTTAGATGTAGCCGCAATTGTTTGCTTGGTAGAACACTAAGATATAGCAATACCACCATATATGAAGACATAACCCGTTTGTGACCGTCCCTTTTGAGGATCAGACAAATAACTTGCATCTGCATATCCTACCAACTCTGATTTGGACAAATAAGAGTAGTATAAACCCATATTTATTGTACCTTTAAGATATTGAAATATATGTTTAACCCCTGTCCAATGTCTTCTTGTAGGTGACGAACTATATCTTGCTAATAAATTCACAGCAAATGATATATCAGGTCGAGTGTAACTAGCAAGATACATTAGTGCACCTATTGCGTTCAGATATGGTACTTCAGGACCAAGCAGTTCTTTATTATTTTTCTTAGGTCGGAAAAGATCTTTATTAATTTCAAGTGATCTCACGACCATTGGAGTACTTAGTGGGTGTGCCTAATCCATTTAAAATCTTTTAAGTATCTTTGATATATAAGCAGATTGGTGTATAAAAATTCCATTCTTAAGATGTTCAATCTGCAAGCCGAGGCAAAATTTTATTTTGCTAAGATCTTTCATTTCAAATACCAGTTTTAGGCAATTTGCAGCCTTTTGAAGCTCTTCAGGAGTTCCAATGATGTTTAAATCATCAACGTACACTCCAATAATCACAAATTGTGATTTAGATCTCTTTGTAAAAACACAAAGGGCAAATAGGATCATTATTATAACCTTGTTTCAACAAGTACTCAATTAAGCGGTTGTACCGCATACGTCCTGCTTGCTTTAAACCATAGAGACCTTTGCAGTTTTTTCGAATAAAACTCTCGGATTAGAGTTATACTTTTCATGCAACTGTAATCCTTCCGGGATTTTGATATAAATGTCATTATCAAGTGAACCATACAGATAGGTTGTGATTACATCTATGAGACGCATTTCAAGTTTTTCACAAACTGCCAAGTTAATTAAATATTGGAAAGTTGTTGCATCCACCACAAGAGAATACGTCTCTTCATAATCAATACCGGGTCTTTGTCAGAATCCTTAGGCAACTAATCGTGCTTTATATCTAACAACTTCATTATTCTCGTTCCGTTTTCGCACGAAAACCCATTTATATCATACAGGTTTTATACCAGCAGGTGTTTGAATAACACGTCTAAAAACTTTATGCTTCGTTAGAGATTTTAATTCACAATCTATATCATTTTTCCATTTCGGCCAATCTTCTCGTTGTCTACACCTTCATAGACATTGGTTCAAGATCCTCATTTTCATTTATAACATTTTGCGCAACATGATATGCAAAAATATCGTTGACGATTATTTCATTTCGGTTCCATCATTCCCATAATTGATAGAGATCTCTTCATTTTCTTTACTTTCAGGTACTTGATTCTCTTTCGGAACTAACTCATCTAGAGTCTCACTGGAGAATTTTTCTTGAGCAACATTTTCCTCAGGAACTAACTCATCTAGAGTCTCACTGGAGAATTTTTCTTGAGCAACATTTTCCTCAACTTGGTCATTTGTATGCTTTGCGGAGAATTTTTCTTGAGCAACATTTTCCTCAACTTGGTCATTTGTATGCTTTGCTCCTTTTCTTTTACGAGGATTTTTATCTTTGCAACCGACTGGTCTACCACACTTTGTTTGTCCATTTATCTCATTAGCGGTGATAGGTTGTCCTTCAGGAACAACAATTCTGACAGGAGCATTTGCAGTTGGTATATATGACTTAGTCATTCTTTTTGGGTCAGTAAACGCGTCTGGCAGTTGACTTGCTAATTTTTGTAAATGAATTATCTTTTAAACTTCTTGTTCACATTGTTTTATGTGAGGATCATGGTGGGACAATGATAATTCATTCCAGCTAATTTCTTTTACCAGCTGCTTAGTTTCTCTCCCTAATGTTGGAAAAAGTGTCTCATCAAAATGATAATTGGCAAAACGTGTCGTAAATAAATCTCCTGTAGACGGTTCAAAATATTTAATTATAGATGGAGATCCATACCTAACATATATTCCCAACCTCCTTTAAGGTCCCATCTTTGTGCGTTGTGGTGGAGCAATTGGAACATAAACTGCACATCTAAAAAATTCTTGGATGTGAAATATTTAGTTTCTGACCATAAACCAATTGTAATGGGGAGAATTCATGATAACTTGTTGGCCTAATGCGAATAAGTGTTACTGCATGTAAGATAGCATGTCCCCATGCAGATATAGGAAGTTTTGCTCTCATGAGTAATGGTCTGGTAATTAATTGAATTCGTTTTATAAAATGATTCTGCAAGGCCATTCTGAGTATGAACATGTGCTACAAGATGTTCAACGGTTATTCCAATAGCAGTACGATAATTATTGAACGCTTGAGAAGTGTATTCACCAGCATTATCAAGTCGTATAGTTTTTTTTAATCGGATTGTCTGGAAAGTGAGCTCGTAGTCGGATTAGTTGAGCTAGTAGTCTTGCAAATGCCAAATTACAAGTTGATAATAAGCATACATGTGACCATTTAGTTAAAGCATCATTTAAAACCATAAAATATCTAAATGGTCCACTTGGTGGATGTATAGGTCCACAAATATCACTATGTATGCGTTTCAAAAATCCAAGGGATTCAGTTCCAATCTTAGCCGGTGACGGTCTAGTAATTAATTTGCCTTGAGAGCAAACAACACATGAGAATTCATTTGTTTGTAATATTTTCTGATTTTTCAATGAATGTCCACATGAATTCTCTATAATCCTCCGCATCATAATTGAACCGGGATGACCTAACCGGTTATGCCAAATGTCCACATGAATTCTCTATAATCCTCCGCATCATAATTGAACCGGGATGACCTAACCGGTTATGCCAATCTATAAACTCATTGTGATTAGTTAACTTCTGGTTTATTGTAGCATGTGCCTCAATTTTGTCAATATTGATGTAGTATAAACCAGAAGAAAATGCAGACAATTTTTGTAGTACACTTTTCTTACCTTAAACAATAGTCGTAATATACAAATATTCGACATTGCCTTCATTTGTTGTCTCCATATGATATCCATTCTTGCAAATATCCTTAAAACTCAATAAATTTCGTTGAAACTTTTCAGAATATAAGGCATCATCAATTACAAATTTTGTTCCTCTAGGTAAATATGATATGAGCTCTTCCAGAGCCTTCAATTAGGTTTGCACTGTCACAAATTGTACTGACATTTGTTGCTTGCTTCTTTAAGTAGAAGTATTTCAAATCCTTAAGTATATTATGTGTTGTTGCATTGTCGATGAGGCACAATTTTTTGTCATCAATAAAAGGTCTAATCGGAGATAATTCCATATTCTTCATTGAAAGAGTGACATGCGCTAAAGCAAAGAAAATAAATACATAATAAAATATAGAAAATGTAAAAAAAAATGAAAGTCATAACTCATATTGCACCTAAAACACATAAATATTGATTAAGACTTTTATTTTATTGCATAGGTATTTATTTGATAGCATAAGCATTACATAGATATTTATTTGATAATGTAAACATTCTGCTTATGAAAATAATATTATTATCCTTGAACATTATTGCTATCAATCAAATAAGGAATATTTTCCTTCGGTTGGATGAAAAAATCAACAACGTCCAGATCATTAGAAGGACTGCACTCAGTAACGAAATTTGTTTCCACATTTTTCTCATTCTTTTTAGTGATTCTTGATAGAGCTCAATAAAATGCTTCGGTGTACGACAGATACGCGACCAATGGCCCTTCATTCCACAACGATAACATGAGATTTTCACTGAATTTTTGTTTGAGTCCTTTGTTTGTGTCCCCTTTATCCTTCCCAAATTTCTTCTCATTTCTCTCCGACTTCAGGTGGCGAGATGGATTTTTGAAATAACCACCACGATTATCAAAACGACCTAAACGACCTCGACCACGTTCGCGCCCACGGCCACGATCACGACCAAGACCACGGCCTTGTGTTTGATTATGATGCTGATACGTAGTCACATTCACTTTAGGGAACGGAGCAGAACCAGTTAGACGTGCTTCATGATTTTTCATCAGGAGCTCATTATTTTGTTCAGCCACGAGAAGACAAGAAATCAATTCAGAATATTTCTTAAAACCCTTTTCACGATATTGCTGCTGCAGGAGCAAATTTGATGCATGAAAAGTAGAAAAAGTCTTTTCCAGCATATCCTCATCAGTGACTTTGTCCCCACATAATTTTAACTGGGAGCTAATTCGAAACATAGCTGAATTATATGCACTTATTGTTTTATAATCTTGTAAACGTAAATGCATCCAGTCATAACAAGCTTTGGGAAGAATAACCGTCTTCTGGTGGTCATACCTCTCTTTTAGGCTATTCCAAAGGACAAGGGGATCATTTACCGTTAAATATTCCGCTTTCAGGCCCTCTTGAAGGTGGTGTCGAAGGAAAATCATTGCTTTTGCTTTATCCTGATTGGATGCATCATTACCATCTTTAATTGTATCTCCAAGGGCATTAGCTTCCAGATGGATTTCAGCGCCAAGTATCCATGATAAATAATTTTTGCCTGTGATGTCTACAAACTCAAGCTTTGCCAAATTTGCCATGATGCTATTATAAAAAACAAGGTAGTATATGATCAATTTATAGTTACAAAAATTCATAAGTATTTACAAAGAAACAAACAAGACAGAGTTCATAAGACGTAGGTGATGGCATGTGCATGCATCCAATAAATATGCAAAATAAAATATAAATAATCCAACTAGAAAATTAGATTAAGTACTCCTTTTTTTATTAGACTGACTGAAGACATGATATTTTATTTTTGAATTAATAAGTTATTTATATAAAATTGAGCATATGAAGCATGATATATGATCCATAATAAAAAAAAAATCTTATATCTTGCATCGAATAAATCTAATATCAATGTAAAATTTTACATGATGAAAATCGATCCTTAACTGAACCAATATTTATATCAGTAAAATATATTAATCCAAGAAGAACCAAGAAAAGTTTCTCAATGTGTCAATATGTTCAAATTCTCAATCAATATAATATATAATATAGAGATTAGAAATCTTTACCTCAAAAACAAACTGTTGTGCCACAACGGGATAGTCTCATGCTGATAACGTGTTATAAAGCTAATGGATGGTATATGAATAGAAATCTTTACCTCAAAAGCACATTGTTTGAGACTATTGGATTATTATGTTTGAGATGGGCATGTTATTGAAATCAAAGCCTAAAAAGCGAAAACCTAAGCAAATCCAAAGAGGGAAAAATTGGACAAATCCAAAGAGGGAAAATTTGGAAATCTTAAACCCTAAATTCTACATAAATAAAAACTGATAGAACTAAAGAGGGAAAATTAGACAAATTAAAAGAGGAAGAATTTAGAAATCCTAAATTCTAAAATCCTACAAAATCAATTTGAGAAAATCAAATGGGGAAGAAGTTTAAAGTTAGAAAACTCACTGGATTGCGGGATGAGATGATTTTCGAAGGTAGGAGGAGAGCTGAGGGTTCATAGTCGAAGTTCCTGAGAGTTGGAAAAAACCTTTGGCTTCTGTTTGTTTTTTTATTCGATTGCTTCCGATAAGAAGCTCGTGAGAGCTTCTGTTTTAGTGCAAACACTTTACATCTTAGGCTCCCATCATTTTTAAAATTTGCAAATAAGTAATATCCGTATTTTTTAATTTTTCAAGCCCCATATAGGTCTGCCCTTGTCACTTGATCAAGAATATTTTGGGAATTATCAATGACTTTTCGCAAACATCACAAAGGAGAGACTAGGACCTTGCAGATGCCGTGAATTTTGTCAAAGTAGTGAAACAAAGATTGCCATAAATGAGATAAGATTGTTGGGATGAGTTGTTTAAAACAAGTTGTGATTTTTGTAATCTGCTTGAGGTAGTGATCCCGGACATGGAAGATGATTTTGTGATTGGTAGATCAAAGTGTAGAGTTCGAATGCCCAAAAATCTTCATCACTATTGAGTTGAGCTATTCAATATGTCTATAGATATTTATCTTACTGTTTTGATAATAGTAATATGAAGTTTCTTTCTGGTACGGCATGTATTGAATCAAGTAATGAATAATGCAGTTTCTTTTTACATATTGTCGTGTTTATGTATTAATTTTTTTGCCCCCACCCCACCCCACCACCCAAAAAAAGCCCGCACACACTAAAAATAAAAATAAAAAAAATTAAAAAAAAGTTTTGGGTCTGCCACTGAAACGAAACGACAATATGGATGTCCGCAACATTCATTTACACTTTTCGCTTTATAAACTCCATGTCTTATCTTGCTGAGTGTAATATTTTCATGCCATGTAAATACCAATTATTTTGAATTTTTCAATATGCGGACCATGTACAAGGTTATATCATCTCTGTTTCCATTCACTATGAGAATATGTAATCTGAATCAATTAGTGCATTTTCGTCAGGCTCTCTGTTTCCATTCACTATGAGAATGTGTAATCTGAATCAGTTAGTGCATTTTCTTCAGGCTCTCTGTTTCCATTCACTATGAGAACATGTAATCTGAATCAATTAGTGCATTTTCTTCAGGCTCTGAAGCTTTGGTGGAAAAATGTTGCCTTCCTAGATCACCCAAAGTATAGTAAGCCCAAATACAGAGAAGATGCGTTATCGAGAGACCAGAAGTTATGCTGCTCTCCTAGCAGGCAGGCTAAGGACCATCAAAATCTTACTGGTGGAGAGGAGAACAAAAACCGATGGTGCATGTGGATAGATGCTCAATGGCCATGGTCATGATATTCATACTTTTCTTTGTTGAACTTAAAACCGTATATATTTCACTTCATGTTAGATGCATCAAAATTATTCTTCCACCTATACTATTACTGTTATTATTT
>NC_033800.1:139315263-139319984 GCF_001876935.1 Asparagus officinalis | reverse complement strand
AAGGTGACACTTTAGATTCAATTTAAGGTAGTGCCTTCAAAACTATATTATATGCTATCACTTTACTTGATCCGTTCTATTCATTTTGATTTATATGTTTTGTATTGTATAGAAATATAAAATTAACCATATTGAGTTGTAGTTACTCATGTATTAAGTGATTGTAAAATTAACGGTTATAGTTGCTTAAATCTTAACGTGAGCTAAACTAATCGGCTCATCAAATTCATTATCTGTATCATACATCTTGTTCAACAGGTATGTATGTGGTAAAATTTTAATATAAATTAGAGTCTTCTAGAATATGAATCAAATTAGTTTGATATGTTCATTTTTCAGGTAGTGTACTAGCCGTCCCTTCTACATATAGGTGAAATAGCGATTAACAATTTCAAAGCAATATAAATTTTTATACATATAGATCACAGTGAGTGCACAATGCACCATGGATAGTGTGGATAAATTGTTTCGAGTAGTTTTTGGTATATATATTATATATATATATATATATATATATATATATATATAATAATATATATATTATATATATATATATAAAGCGCAATAAAATTTTTTTATACATTACAGGATTCACGGGTGAGTGCAAACTCACGATGGGTAGTTGCCGATCATTGTTTCCGAGTAGTCTATTGCTAATTCACGATAAGAATGTGAGAATAATATTATATATATATAATATTATATATATATATATATATATATATATATATATATATATATATAATATAAATATATATTATATATATATATATATATATATATATATATTCTTAGAAAAATAAAATGATCAAAAGACTTCAGAATTGCTAGAAACAAGAAGCTAACATGTTCCTATCAGAATTTTGGATAAATTTCTAAGTTGGATTTGATTTTTTATAACTATGATAAAATAATTTTTTAAGAAATTTACTTTAGAGTTGTGCATAAAAATGTTTTATTGAGTAACAATTAACTTTAATTAAATTGTTTAAATATATCAAGTAAATTAATTATTGATTTTTTTATATTTAGTAAGATGATCGAATTTTGTGGATATACTAGAATTCTTAATAAATTGTGGGTGGAGCTTTTGTCCATGAAATCGAGTAAATCCTACTTGTCTTAAATATGGTTATTCAGTTCTTACAGTTGATGAGATATCTAATCATGACCCATAATTTCTTAGAGCATCTTACGCAACGCAATGACCTTCCATACTGTTGAAATTAGTGGCTGGTGCATTGTTACTCCATTTGGACCTGTAATTTCATTATCTTGCATTAAA
Source organism: Asparagus officinalis (assembly GCF_001876935.1). Lineage (NCBI taxonomy): Eukaryota > Viridiplantae > Streptophyta > Magnoliopsida > Asparagales > Asparagaceae > Asparagus > Asparagus officinalis. Next base: position 139,318,699 of record NC_033800.1, on the reverse strand, counting down.
ACTATGAAGTTTTGATAAGCATTGAACATTATTTTTTTCATGGACTGAAATTTGGATTCACAAAGTAATATCTTTATTTGATCCACTTTGGAAATTTGAATTTTTTTCCAATTTATTTTTCTCCTGATATTCGTTTCTTTAGCCTAAAACCTTTGGGGAATAAACATGTGAACAGTGCACCCAAGGCATGAAGGCATGAACAATGACAGCGGGTTTCTAGATTCGTTTTGGGCTTGTTTCGGGTTTGTTTTCTTGATATAAATAGGAACATCGTTCTAGGGTTTCTGTAGAGGGTTTGCCGGATGCTTAAAGAAGAAAAAGCAGAGATTTTTCAGATCTAAAGGCGAGATTTTGAGGAGAGAAAAAGAGAGAGAACTTGGAGGGATTGTACAAGAAAGGGATCATCTTTCTTGGGTAAAATCTAAGTCTCATCTCTTTGGGACGAGCTTGTGGGTTGTACAAGTCATCGGTGTTCTCCATTATAGTGGAATCTCCCTTCACCCCTCCTCGTGGACGTAGGCAAGTTTGTCGAACTACGTAAATCTCATGTCTCACTTATTGTATTGGCTATTGCTTGTGTTGGTTGGTTTCCTCGCTATTCAGATATAGATATGATATTGGGAAGAGTGTATATCTCACATCGCTGAGATATTTTACTTTTGTTCTTGTTTCATATTGAAATAGGAACATTGAGATTGACATGAGTTTAGTGAAAAATAAAAAGCCAGGGTTTTCTCTCGAGGTGATTTGCTTCCGCGACAAGGTGGGCGTATCGGCCCCCAACAATTGGTATCAGAGCCATTGATCAGATTGGTGGTGATAGAACTTTTGATTTGAGATGGTGCTTGGTTATTGTGTGGTGCACACAAGGTGTTTGTTAAAATTTCTGAGAGAAGTAGATTTACTAAAACAAGCAGAGAATGACGTCTACCAGTAAAACAATCAAAGTGGGAAAGTATGAGATTGAAAAGTTCAATAGGAAGAATGATTTTTCCTATTGGAGGATGCAAATGAAAAACTCATTGATTTCGCAGAAATTACACAAGGTTTTGGTAGGAAAAGAAAAGAAGCACAAAGATATGTCAGATGAGGATTGGGAAGAGTTAGTTCTCGAAGCACGAGCGTTGATTATCCTATGCCTTAAGAGGGATATCGTTTTCTTGGTGGATGGAGAGGCAACAGCGGCGGGTGTGTGGTCAAAGTTAGAGAGTACCTTCATGACGAAAAGTCTAACAAATCGGATCTACTTGAAATCCAAATTATATACTTGCAAGATGGGGGAAGGCTCATCAATCCGGGAGTACATCAACAAGTTCGATAGGATCATATCGGATTTAAAGGACATTGATGTGAAAGTAGAAGATGAGGATCAAACAATTTTGCTACTTCGTTCTTTACCGAAGTCTTATGAGAACCTGGTACAAACATTGATGCTTGTAGATGACAATTTGAAGATGGATGAGACTATAACGGCGCTTCTAGCGGATGATCTTCGAAAAATTTTAACTAGTGACATGGCTTCTAGTGCTAACAAGGAGTAGACACATGGGCTGTTTGTAAGAGGAAGGAGCAATGAACGAGGAAAATGTAAGGAAGAAAAGTCTAGATCGAAATCAAGACCCCTTGCAGGAAAACTATGTTTCAAATACGGTGAGCTTGGGCATTTCAAAGTTGACTATCCTAACAAGAGAGTAGGTGGAAAGAATAACAACAATAAAACCGAGAGAAGAGAAGGCAATGAAGAGGCGAGTTATGTCTCGAAAGAAGGGAGTGAAAAAGGATGCTATACCGTTACGTGTGGTGAAGATATCTCCGGTAAGTGGATTTTTGATTCGGGTTGCTCTTACCATATGTGTCCAAATAGAAAGCGGTTTACTACCTATAGAAGCATTAATGGTGAAACCGTATTGATGGGAAATAACCATGCTTGTAAAACGGTGGGGCTTGGTGATATCAAAATCAAGATGCATGATGGAGTGATCAGAACCTGGACGGATGTGAGGCATGTTCCCGACTTGTGGAAGAATCTTATCTCAGTTGGTGCTTTGGGCTCTGGTGGCTACAAGATAGTTACAGAGAATGGAGTGAAGAATGTTGCTTGGGGCAGTTTTGGGGTGAGGTGGAGATTGGTATTAGAATTATATGGAGAACAATATGCAGAACTATGATTAGCTTGATCCTGGTCAGAGGGTACGTAGGCAGCCATGATATAATGGTGCAGCTGGGCAGTCATGGTATAATGGTGCAGCTGGTTTTGGTCTAGTTTGGCGTTTCAGATCTCTCTGGTGATGTTCGCGATATTTCTTCTGGTGTTCGTCCAACATTTGAGGTTTATCAAATAATGTATGAGGTGGAGAATTGTGAACAGTGCATGAACAGTGCAAGACGCCATTTGGTGTCTCGGCGCTGTTCACCCGAGATCTTGAGGAAAGAAAAAGAGATAGAACTTAGAGGGATTGTACAAGAAAGAGATCATCTTCTTGGGTAAAATCGAAGTCTCATCTCTTTGGGACAAGCTTGTGGGTTGTACAAGTCGTCGGTGTTTTCCATCATAGTGGAATCTCCCTTCACCCCTCCCCGTGGACGTAGGCAAGTTTGCCGAACCACGTAAATCTCGTATCCACTTGTTATATTGGCTATTGCTTGTGTTGGTTGGTTTCCTCAATATTCAGATTCTGAGAGTGTATATCTCACCTCGCTGAGATATTTCACTTCCGTTCTTGTTTCATTTCGAAATAGGAACATCGAGGTTGGCTTGAGTTTTGTAAAAAACAAAAAGCCAGGACTTTCTCTCAAGGTGATTTGCTTTCGCGGCGAGGCGGGCGTATCGACCCCCAACAAAACATATGCTAGTTTACTTTCAACAGTTAGGTACCCCGTGACGAGGACATAAACAGAAGAAAAACATGCAATTCTCCAAAATGGCACGATGCGAGGCGGGCGTATCGGCCCCCAACAAAACATATGCTAGTTTACTTTCAACAGTTAGGTACCCCGTGACGAGGACATAAACAGAAGAAAAACATGCAATTCTCCAAAATGGCACGATGCGCCTTGGGCATCTTGCTGTTGTTACTTTTAGTATACGGCTTCCCAAATCTCTGGTGAAGACTCAACCCCAAAGATTTAAGCGAATCTCTTTTATAGTGTTGAACCAAAAATAAAAAGTTGCATGAGATTTGAACTCGGGACCTATAAAGTGAAGCTCAAAAGATATTTTATGACTAACTAAAATGAAAATTGCAAAGAAATTATGTACAAGGTGTTATACGAATAAGTTGCATAGTATCTTTATTTCTCATTTTGATGCAGATTGATATCCCAAAAGATATCCATTAATTCCTTTTCTAAAACAAACAAGATGTCCTGCTATCCAAAAACATATTCTTTTAAAGGTAAGGGGGAAAAAGGGAATTTAGTATTTTTAAAGATAAAA
>NC_033800.1:139314190-139315253 GCF_001876935.1 Asparagus officinalis | reverse complement strand
TAAGATATAAAAGAAAAGAAAATCTAAGCACAAAAAAATAAAAATAAAATAAAAGAAATAAAAAGAGAGAGAGAGAGAGAGAGAAAGGGATAGCGGCCTCCATTATAAAAAAATGAAAGAAAGGAAGTGACGGCTATCTCCATAACAACAACAACACACGAAAAAAAAGAGGAAGAAGAAGAAGAATGGGCCAATCCATTTCTTTCGCTGCCAAGTTAGATGCAAGAACTCAATCTCATTGTGGCACATTGTGAAACTCGATGCCGGTTATGGAGTTTAAGGGCCTGAAGCCACAAATAATATCTTAGCCACATCTTATTGCCGTTGAGATTCATTGTAACTTCTAAGTTTAGCGGTTGAGTCGCCTCCAACACTCTTATGCTTGTCGAATCCATGACAGCCCGCTATCAATATGGCTAGCCAGAGCCACGCCCTGTACATTGCTACTCTTGTGCGGTCATGTGTCTGTTCAACCTCTGCCTCATCACCATCCCAATATTGACTTTTGTGGTCCCTACGAGCCGCTTGCTCCTTAGCTAACTCGAGCTGCCACTGTGCTTCCTCCGCGCGAAACAAGAAGCGATAGTTCTGCTTAGGCTCCTGCAAACATAAATGAAATTAATTAAAGTCAAGTTCCGTACTAATCCATCATAAAGCGATAAAATTAAACAAGTCTTACCAATGTGAGGGAGCAGATGCATTCCATGCATGATAAATGATCATTAAAATAATAATAATCTATTACCCCTTTAAAAGAGCGAGTTACTGAAAAAACTTTCCCTCCCCAAATTAACCTTCAACCGCTTTTTTTATAAATTATGTATTTAAGTATGGATAAAACAGTATATGACTATCGAAACATTCAATCATTTGAACAATTAAATTACAATTATTCTATTGAAAAGTGATGATTAGAGCATGTCAGATGCTTGGATATTCTTGTCAGAACCAACGACTTTGAGCTATTGTGCCAATGCGCGAAGCATTACGCTAACGCAGAAACATACGCTACGCCGATTAATACAGGATGCTCGTTGGTAAAATCCAGAATCAACCTTACAAT
>NC_033800.1:139306899-139313396 GCF_001876935.1 Asparagus officinalis | reverse complement strand
TGCCTATGGATCATCACACTGCACTGAGTCCTATTGAGATTTATTTATGTAATAATTCAATTACCCTTGAGCTGACAGTTATCGTGGATTCCTTTCTATCTTCTGTATGCCCAAAAAATTAAATGTTTCAGTAAGCATAATCAGAAATTCTTAAGAAAAACTTTACTGTCATCGTGACATGTGTAATGAACCTTGGAGACTTAATTCAGTATGACTTACTCTTGGACTATCAACAAGTCAATATGAATTAATGATATGAAGTCAATGAGGTTAATGCCAGAAACACTTACCTTGCGCTGCAGTATCTGGGATTCTTTTCTCTGTTTTATATAAAAAAACTCTATAAGCAATTATGTCTGATGTTTAAAAAAGTAAGCCAGAAGGAGGTCTCTTCCTTCAGAAATGACAATGAAGTAGAAATGTTCCATAATCTTACACAGATGTAGCAGTACAATATTATATCGATAAGCGATGTTGAACACATTTTTTCAGCTACACTTTTCTAAATAGAGGTCCCTCTTGAAACCATTATCATTACTTCCTACAAAAGCAATTAAAGATATTGATAGGAAACACTTTAAAGGTTCCTTTTGCATATCAACATCAAATATCCTAATATGTTTCTATATTGAAATTGTAATTGCAGAGTATTCTGTTTGATGAGTAATACAGTTCAAAAATCATTGATCTGACTAAAGATATTGATATTTGATCTTCTAATCGAGAAAAATATTATTTTGCATCGTGATATCTAGATCTAATAGAAATTGTTGATTTTTCATTAGTATGCATTCAGAGTCAGTTGGTAACCATCAACATCAAAGTCTCGTTAATTACTGGATTATTTTGAATTGGAATGAATGGGGGAAAACAGGTAGGTATCCAGTTTTACAAAACAGTACTATAATTAGCAGGATACTCGACTTTTAAATCCAGAAGAAAGCTTTTATTACACATTTTTGGAATAACAATTATTAAAAATACAATTTGATGATTATAATATAAAAAATCCAAAAGAGTACATGGCTTACCTGATGAAACAGACAAAGGAGCAGTTACGAAGGTAATTGAAGCAAACCCTGATTCAGAACAAACATTGACCTTTTGTAGATTATGAAGAAGGAGATGTGATTGATAATTGAGAAACAAAATAAATTAAATGATAATGAAGAGCAAAAAGATAAACATCATTCTTACCGATGCCAAATTTTCAGACAGTGAGGGCAGATGATGGCGGATGCGCTAGAGGATATGATTTTAGGGCAAGAACAATCTATCTTTTGGAAATTTATGCTTACATCGTGGGAAGGCGCTACAACGTAATAAGAACTGAAAGAAGGCGGAGAGAGAAGGCGTAAGCTAAGGCGAGATTTAGGGTTAACGGATGAACCTTCGAATTGATTTCATCTTTAAAATTTATACGGAAGATTCGAATGGCTGAGGATAAGGCTGAGAGGAGAAAACCGAAGCGAATATTTAGGGCTTTGATTTTCTGCCGGAGTGTTTAAGGCGATAGATGGTATATTAGGTTCCGGTGAAGGTAAAATTATAAATTTAAAAAAAAAACATAAAAACTTTACCACGTGCATTGCACGTGCAATCCAACTAGTAAATTTAAAAGAAAGGGAATCAAAGCCATATCTGGCCCAATGATCAATCCAATTCGGTTCATAAGAGAGTTGCAAAAGCGGACTCATATTGTCCAACATTCAAAAGGGATTAAATCGCCCGAGATACAAACGAGCATAAATTACGCAGGATGAAAGGACTCAAAATTGTCCAACATTCAAATATGCTCGACTCGCTTGAGATATAAGAGGATATAAACTACCTGAGATCCAAATGGGTTCAAATTACCCGAATTGCCAAACGGGTTTAAATTACCCAGGATGAAAGGACTCAAATTGTCCCACATTTAAAATTCGACCTCTATGTCATTAAATTGGACAAAATTCTAAATATGACCTTTACGCTTTTTAAACTAGACAAAATTTCATATTCGACTTCTATGCCGTTAAACTAGACAAAATTCCAAAAGATTGAAAAACACCAAATTCTACCTTCACGTCCATAGACTAGAAAATATCAAAATTGATCCCTAAGTTATTAAACTGGAAACTACCGAACATGACCCCTATGTTGTTAAACTAGACAAATTTCTAACTTTGACCACTATGTTGTTAAACTAGAGTAAAATATCAAATTTGATCTCCATGTCGCTAAACTGGAATCCATGTCGCTAGGCCTGTCCATCCGGCCCGGAAATCCGGGCCCGGGCCGGGCAAAACCGGAGCCCGGACCCAGGCCCGACCGGGCCGGGTTCCGGGCTGGCCCGGATTTTTTTCAATATTTTTTATTTTTTTATCAAAATTTTTAAATTTTATTTAAATTTTAAATTATACAAAAAAAGACAAGAAAAATTAATAAAATTTTATTAATCACTTAAAATGACATAAATTACAAATAAAAAATGATAAAAACAAAATTTTTATTAATAATTAATAAATCATTTACAAATTACAAGTACAAATTTATTTTGGAATTCATCGTATCACAATAGATAAGTACATCCCAACTAGGTTGACACTTACTCACCTATATCACTATCATTTGCAACTATTTTCAAAATAATTCTTTACAAATTTTAAGCTAAGATATAAAAATTATAATTTGATTAATATTATTTATATCTATCTGCTAGTCCCAATTCTTCAAATTTATCTTTAATTACAGCCATCCGATCGATGCCTTGCGTTCGCTCCTTGTACCTCCACCAATCTTGTAAGCACATCACCGCTTGTTCAGTATACAGATCTAAGCATGTCCTGTGGTCGTCGATCAAATGTTTTGTTGTGCTGAAGGCGGATTCCGAAGCTACCGTCAAAACCTGCACTGTTAGTAAGTCACGAACCATGGTGGAAAGTATAGGATATGAAACTGATCCATATACTTTCCACCATTGCAAAATATCTAAAGCATTTCCTTGACATCTAACTAAAGAAGCAGAAAAATATTCATCTATTTCAGAAACCTCCGATGATGACGATCCAAGTCCAGATCCACCAGTTAGCTCAGCTACCATTGCATACCTATCAAAACTTACACTTTTACCTCAGGATGACCTTGAAGAAACTGAAGCTGTAGACTGTTGTGTAGCTACACCATGTCTAGCTGCATACTCATCATATAAGGTTTGAAAATAACTTCTAATAGCTAAATGATGAGTAGTAGCAGTAAGGGTGGATCCATCATCTAAGTCTCTAATCTGATTACCATACAAGGATTGTAACAAACTTCGAAGGCCAATATCCTTCAAGCATGGATCGATAAGAACCCCAAACCAAAAATATGAGGAATAGGCCTAAAGTACTTATTAAATTTGCTCTCCATTTAAAAAATCATAGGTCCAAAAGTATCATCCATACGATATTTTCTAATTTTTTTTTGAATATTTAAAATTTGTAAAGCAGCTAAAGTAATGTTTGGATAATAACAGGCAGATAATAACATTGTAGCATCATAAAAAACTTGTAACATTTCATTTAAATTACATATAATTGTCCATTCATCTTCAGTTATTCCATAAGTGCTACCAGAACTAGAACTAGAAGCATAATAGTTTATAAAATCAGTTATAATGTCTTTATATTCTATTGCTATACTTAACATTGCATAGGTGGAATTTCACCTATGGTCAACATCTTTTGGAATTAGTCTGGGCTTTATATTTTTTTCTTTTACAAAATTGTTTTTATCTTTTAAGTCTTTGTTCAGAAGCATTATGCAAATAAGCAACTGTTCTAACTTTTTCTATCATGGGTTTAATTTTAGTAAATGCACTTTGAACAATTAAATTTATAATATGACAGATACACCTAATATAAAAAAGATCACCATGACATGGCAATGATAAAGTTGATCTGATAAATTCAATATCTACATTATTATTACTTGCATTATCTAGTGAAAGAGAAAATATTCTTTCTGAAATTTCTAATTTCATAAGTTCTTCAATTATTAAATTTGCAACATTAATACCAGTATGTGACTCTTCTATTGCAATAAAAGAAACAACTCTTTTAAACATTTGTTAATTTTCATCAATCCAGTGTGCTGTGATACATAAATATCCAGTTTGTGCTCTACATGTCCAAATATCAGAAGTTAAAGAAAATTTACAGTTTAAATTTTTAAAATAAGAAATTATTTTTCCTTGTTCCTCCTGATAATATTTTAAAATATCACGTTGACAGGTTTGACGAGAAATTTTTTTAAATGCAGGATAAAAACCATCTCTAAACATATCTTCAAATTCATCATCTTCTACTAATTTAAAAGGAAGGTTTCTAAGAATGATAAACCTGATTACGCATTTCCTGGCTCTGGCAGCGTCATAATTCCAACTACCGAGACTACCAGAAGAGGAGGATTGAGAAATCATAGATTGTCGGATATCACCTTGAGGAGTCTGGCATTTGTTGTGTTTATCTAAATGGCGTTTGAGGTGGTTGTTGCCTCTCTTATGATGAGCTTGAAAAATCTCGCCGCACAACGCACACTTAGCCTTCTAGGTGAGGATCCTACCGTGTTCATCTTTGGTGACGTTGATCTTCTCGTAAAAATTCCACACATCGGATCTTGGCATTTTAGGAGCTATTGGTGCAGATTCGTCGCCATCGGATTCGTCACCAATTTTTGCCTGGCGCCGGCACTGTTTCGGGCCGGGCGTCGTTAAGGCAACCCGTACCCGGGCCCGGAACCCGGCCAGGCCCGGATTTTTGGGCCGAGGTCGGGCTCCGGGCCGGACCCGGGCCGACGGGCTTTTTGGACAGGCCTACACGTCGCTAAACTAGAATCCAATTCAAATTTGACCTTCACGTCGATAAACTGGATAAAATTCTAAATTTGACCTCTACGTTGTTAAACTAGGTCAAATACCAAACTCGATCTTCACGTCACTGAACTTGGCCAAATCAAAATCAACCTTTACGTCGTCCAACTGGAATCCAATTCTAATTTGACATCCACGTCCCTAATTGGAGAACAAATCAAAATTGACCTCTACATCACTAAACTAAAATCCCAAATCCAAACTCCATTCTATATTTTCAAGGCGTACCCATATCCAAGTTCAACCTTCACACATCTACCATTTTTATTTTTGTTCTATTTATTTGTGCTGACTTGCAGGTCTCTTAATTGTATAGGCTCCTTTCACCAGTAAGAGTAATTAAGGGTCTGTTTGGCTATTTCCCTAAAAAAAGGAAAATGGAAATGTCACTTGTGAAATGATTTTAGCCCATTTCAACACATTTCCCACATTTCTTTTTTTTTTACAAAGAAAACTCCCCTATCACTGCCAAGTCACACAAAAAACAAAAAAAATCCACCTTAGTAACAGTAGTATTGATTTCTATTTCTTGTGTTTGTTTGAGAACAAGAAAAAGAAAATGAGAAATCAGGAATTTAAATATTATATTTTATTCTTCTTCGCTATTCCAACAATGCTTTTAGTAATTAATAATTCTCTGAAGTGACATTTCCCAGTGTTTTCATAGGTTTTTGTTGTGAAAACACATTTCTTGAAAATGTGAGGTGGCATCCTACGTGGCACTTCATTTCTTGAAATTTAAAAACGAAACAAACATGAGAAATTGAAAACTCTTGAAAACAAAAACCTATGTGGCACATGGGGGTTTTCTTGAAAGGTGAGGTGGCACGACATTTCTGATTTTTTTGAGCAAACGAACAGACCCTAATAGTAGACTCTTGAGTCTATTGGAAACCATAAAGCCACATAAAAATAAAACACTCTTCTATAGGGTGGATTTGATAGGATCGATATACAAGACAAAGTTATCTACCTTAATTGGATGCATTTATCCATAGCTAGTTGAAATAGACAATTTTGACCCCACATACAATTTACCCATTCATATCATATATGAATAAACTCAACTTCCATCATTGTACTTTTATTATTGTTCTTCAACTACAACTTAAAGGCTTTCAACGATGTATAGAAGCTCATCATTAACCATTTTTTTTGGGGAAAATTGCTTGTCGAGAGCAAAACTCTAGTCCTCATGCATAAACCCTCCAAAAAGTCAAAGGCTGAAAACCCCTTGCACGCAAAGAATAATTCATTTAACCCCTCGAGACTACATTACACCTCATACCTAGGGGTGTGCACGGTTCGGTTCGGGTCGGTTTTTACCAAAATTTGAACAACCGAACCGAACCGTCTACAATTCAAAACCGAACCGAACCGTTGCAAATCGGTTCGGTGCGGTTCGGTTCGGTTTGTTCGGTTCTAACTTCATCAAGCATAACAATCAAAGGCACAAATATACTGCACAAGTAAAAAAAATCAAAATATACTGCACATCAAATCCTCGCCAGATCTGCCCCTTTTGTCCTTTTTGCCTACAATCCTTTTTGCCCCTTTTGTCCTCATCTTTCTTTTTCTTCTTCCCTCAAATCCGACCGCCACCATA
>NC_033800.1:139272669-139306889 GCF_001876935.1 Asparagus officinalis | reverse complement strand
GGCTAGACTTATGGTTTCATATGATCAAGAGAGGGCGGGCCCCAATACGTCCAAGCTACGACACTAGCGGCCCCATGGGTTGAGGGTCGGATTAGGAGCCTCTAGAAGCGTTGACGGAGGAGAAATCCACAATGGCGGCGAAGTGCGAGAATCTTGGAGATAGGCCATGTAGGAATGGGCATCCACATGGTCTGGAGATGGGAGGTGTGGGACAGAGGAGGAGAGCTGGTGAGTTAGCGACCGGACATCGCCTCTCAACTGTAGATGTGAGAAATAAATCCCCATCGTCAGCCATGAGAGCGGCCGGCGCTTTCCTTCACAAGTTTATGTGGCTCGAGGATGACGACATTGGCGAGGTCCCCTTAATGTGAAACTTCCTCATCAGTCACAACAGGGTGGAGGAGGAGGGGTACCTCAAGGCCATCCATTACACGATGGGCGGACCATGGTTTGCCAAGTATGAGGATTGCGAGTTTGTGAATTTGTGGTTGAAGGAGTCGGAGGAGATGGAGAATGAGAAAAAGGAGAAGGAGAAGAAGGATGAGAAGCTATTGATCAAGAATAGGTGGTTATTTTTTTAGATTGGATGTTCTTTTGAATGTTTGTGTTGCTTGATGTTGATTGTTAGATGTATTGATTCTATTTGTTATTATGTCATTGGTGGAGATGATTAGTGTATGATTTATGGTATCTCTATAGAGTTGATGATTATCGGTTTATAATAAATTTGATTTGATTACAACTGTCTGCATTATTTGAATTTTTTTTCTATTTTTATATGTTTTTTGTTTTGTTGAATTGCTTGGATATGGGGTAATGTAGAAAATGCTGTGGCTCAATTTGCAAAGATTATGAATTGGAGGTAAAGAATTATGTTTTGGGTTTCCATTTATGTGTTTCTAAATGAGTATCTACGCCTATTTCATTATCCACGTACTTTGTTGTTTGCCTTGAGACTCATCTATGCCACAATTGTTTATTTCTTACATTTAAATGTGAAATACGTCACAATAAGAAAAAAAAATGTGATGTTCGATAACTCATGTTCGGCGTAAAAATTGACTCCCGAAAAGGGATAGTTCGTATTAATAAGAATGGTTTATTACAAAGTAAGGATCAACAATTACAACAGAAGCGAATAGAATGCTCTTCTTGTTTAACGTGGGTTCTTCAGTAGCGATAGGACGCCTCCCTCGAATGCTTGCATCGAGCTTGCTTCCCTTGGACGATCCGATCGAAACTGCGGTTGAGCTTTAGTACGTAGTAGAAGCTCTTGTGTGATTGAGTTCGATTACCCGAGCTTAATGAGTGTCAAGGCCAAATGCTTAGAGAAGGCTAATATGCAAGAGTTTGCAAAGAGCCAAGAGTCTCAAATCTAAGAGTTCAGATAAATGCTTAGAGAAGGCTAATATGCAAGAGTTTGCAAAGAGCCAAGAGTCTCAAATCTAAGAGTTCAGATTGAGTCTACTTCAACAACAAGAGTTTGCAAAGAGCCAAGAGTCTCAAATCTAAGAGTTCAGATTGAGTCTACTTCAACAATCCAAGCTCCTGCTTAAGAATATCCAGCTAAGCTCTCAAGATGCCAAGCCAAACTCTTCCAAGCCCCTTTCTCCCAGCCAGCTAGTCAGCCCCACCAGCCTTTCAAGCCCCTTTCATGTGGCCAAATGTGGCTTATAAATAGGTAAGAAGGGGCATGGTCAATCCCTTGACTTGTCAGATGTGAACGCTCACAAGTGAGGAGCACCATACCCTCCCCTATAGCTATGGAATGTGACCACTTATAGGTGATGGGAACCATGCTCCTATCCCTTAAAACATGGGAAGTGGGAATGCCCACTCCCACCAGCAAGCAACTACCTGCACCGCTCAGGCGAGTCTGGCGGGCTTGCAGGCGAGCTCGTGTGCTTTTTGAATGCTCAGGTGAGCTTGTAGGCGAGCTTAACGAACAGACGGGGTCGGCTGACAGACCCCTTAAGTGTTAGGCGAGCTTGAGTCTGTAGGCGAGCTTGAGTCTGTAGGCGAGCTTGGTTCATGCGGGCGAACTCCCTGCAGACGAGCTTGACTCGTGCGGGCGAGCGAAGTATTCAGACAAGCTTGATTCGTACTGGTGAGAGAAGCATTTAGGTGAGCTTGATTCATGTTGGCGAGTCAAGCAATCGGGCAAGCTTGATTCGTGATGGCGAGTCAAGCAATCAGGCAAGCTTTATTCGTGCTGGCGAGTCAAGCAATCAGGTGAGCTTGGTTCATGCGGGCAAATCAAGCAAGAAGGTGAGCTTGACTCGTGATGGCGAGTTAAACAAACAGGCGAACTCGACTCGTGCAGACGAGTTGAACAATCAGGCAAGCTTGACTCGTGGTTCGTGCAAGCGAGCCAAGTGTACATGCAGGTTCAATTCGTGCTGACGAGTTTAACTCGTGCGGGCGAGTCAAACAAACATCCGAGCATTCACTTGGCCTTTTGAATGCAGGCGAGCTTAGCTTGGCCTTCTGAATGCATGCGAGCTTTGCTTGCTTTGAGCACGCAGGCGAACTCAAACAGGCGAGATTTGAGTTCTCTTGTGTAAAGGTAATTTTTATTGCCTACAAAACCCCCTTCAAAGTTTTCAGACCTAAATCAGGTTAAATGTGGTCTGGAACACTTTGAATGAAGAGAATCACTGTTCATCAGTTTGGGCGAATTTGAGCCTATTGGTTGAGCTTTTCAAGCGAGCTCAATGAGGTGCAGGCAACTCAGGCCTATAGGCGAGCTCAAGCTGTGCAGGTGAGCTCTAGAGGTCGTTAGGCGAGCTCCGTGCTTGCAAACGAGCTGGATCACTACAGGCAAAGTCCAAGTCGGTGGCAAGCGAGCCACGTGTCTGTGGGTGGGCTCTCACGCGCACTAGCTAAGGCGTTGTGGGCACATCAGATCACGTTAAATGTGATCTGATAGGGTGGCATTGTCTTCACCCGCTCGATCTGAGCCGTGGAATTGGTGGCGCTCTTGATCTCAATCATCGATTCGACGAGAGATCATGGCTGTTCGGCTGAACCATTTCATCTTGGCCGTCGATTCGAATACAAACTGCCTCGTCGTCCAAGCCGTTCGATTCGAGACTTAATCTCGTCCGTTCGATTTGAACTGTCGAATCTGAACTGCCACGGGTGATCTGAGCCGTTAGCTTCAGTTGATACAATGAATCTCAACCATTGAAGCCGCGCCTATATAAAGCCTTCATCTCCCTCCTTAGGAGATTATTGTGCTTTCGAAAATTGCTCAAGCCTTCAACGAAAATAGAGCTCTCTTTCCTCATTTCCTCTTGAACTCGAGATGGCACCCAAGTTGAAGAAGATCGCTTCCAAGGGGAAGGAGAAAAATTCCTCTTCAGTCGCTACCACTGCTACAGCCGCCTCCGGCGTGGCCCAAACTCATTATGCTAAGTTTAGGGGACTGTAGGATAGGACTGAGCCTATGAACGAACAAGACGAAGAAGATGGACATTATTTGTTCATCTTCTGTGGCGAGCTTCATCTACTCAGGCGAAGTTCTGCTATCCAGGCGAGCTTGCTTTTCATACGAGCATAGTTCTGTCAAGCAAGCTCTGCCCTGTCAGGGGAGCTCTACTTTTGTCAGGTGAGCTCAGCTTGTCAGGAAAGCTTCTGCCTTGGTCAGGCGAGTTCTGCTTTTGACAGGCGAGCTCTGCTTTGTTAGGTGAGCTTCTACCTTGGTCAGACGAGTACTGCTTTTGATAGGCGAACTCTGCTTTATCAGGCGAGTTTCGTTAACTCGTCTATTTGATAAAGCTCGCCTGTACGTCGCAGGCTGCCTGTTTTAAAGACTTAGAAAATTTTCAACTTTGTGAGTCAAAACTTCTAACTTCCTTTTGTTGTATTTCGCAGCTTGAGAGGAGGCACCAACTGTTGCACCTCGCATACTAAGATCATCCGGAAAGAGACCCCTTACCGTAGAGAAGGCGAGCCAATGCAAAAGAAGACTAGTGGGGCCCAAGACGTCAACAAGGCTGAACTAATGCAAGACGCAATGAGGTATGAGCCTATCACACCTGAGCCTATCACTCCGGCATCTACTCCGCTACCCCATCAACAGCCTTGGCCTCAATCTGACATCCCCATCTCAGCAAGCATAGGAGGTGAGGGGAGGCCAAGTGTTGACGAATCGGAGCCTATTCCCCTAATCTAGCCTATCGCCATGATTTCTCCCGATCAAGAATATGCTTCCCCATGTTTTGGATCTATGCAGGGCCTTATCAAATGGTTGGAGAAAGCAATGAAATAAGCAATCTCCATCATTAGCCTTGGGCGAGGTACCTTCATGGATTTTAACACTTTCATTGCAGACAGCTTGAATGATATTCAACACGCAGGCGATAATCAACTGGCTGTACGTTGTATGCAAAAAATTCTTCATCTGGCGGCATCTTTTCATCGCTTAGAAGAATTGATGTACTCTGATTTGGGTCTTGAGGTAGAGCGAGTTGTAGTCCAAGCTCGCATTAAAAAGATGTATGAACATGAAGCTCAACAGAAGAGCTTATCGGAGAAGGAGACTCTCATCGCAAACTTGTAGGAGCAGCAAAGCAAATTGTAGGCTAAAATGACCGCTTCTACCTCCATCATTACTCAACTAAAGGCCAAGTTTGCTGAGGAAGAATTGGCCCTGAAGAGGCTCCAGCTTGAGAGCGTGAACTTTCATGAGAACGTTTAAAGGGAAAAGCAAGCTCTCCAGGCACTGCATCAAGAAACAGCTGTTGTTGCGCCTATTGAGGCTAAGTTCCAGAAGGAAGCTGAGTAACAGGTCTGAGCGGCCCACACGAAGATGCTAACCATTGTTAAGGCTCAGCTCGCCTCCTTTAGCTTGAATGTATTATTCTAACTTCGTATTGTTAAAACCTCTCTTTGAATGAAATTAAGCTTTTGTCATCCGGTTGTCGCTTCTCAATAATTTGTACATTTTTCTCGCTCTTGTTTCCTCTATTGACCAACACTTAGGATTTTTAGCAAACCCTCAGCTATTAATGGATTTAATTTGCCTTTACTGATTATCGTTTGAATCAGGCTAGCCATACTATTTTCCTCAGTATAATGAGTTATCAAGAAGTTTCTTCTAAACTTAACGTTAAAATTTCTTCTCTACCCTTAATCGTTCGAGGCTTCGGGTTGGGTTAATTATAACCGTTAAGTTATAATTAGGTTAGGTCATGTCGTTGAATATAACAACTTGACCCAAAAATGAGTGACCGCTTGTATAAGTGATCGCTCGAGGGTCCGAATAATGACTCATCGCTTGGTAGGTCGTTACTCGGGAATGGGTAGTCGATAGGGCACATCGTTTGGTACGCCATTATCAACGAACAACGTCAGTTGCGGGAATAATGATGTTGGGGTCATCAGATCATTCAGGGACGTATGAGTGTGACAATTGATTAGAATAGTAGCACATCGCATGGTAGGCTACTATCATCGATAGTTCTATAGATATTTAGAACGCTCGGAATGGATCAAATCGTTCTGGGACGTAGGAGTATGACGACTGATTAGACAACGTCATTTGCGGGAATGACGAAGTTGACTATCAGAGGTAATCGTTAACGTGATAGTTTTGTGGACCCACCATCCTATTGGAGAGGATTGATGGGGGGGGGTTTGTCAGAGGTTTAGTGTTAATATGACATGATTTTTGTGATCGGAGCGACTTTAAGGACTTACTATCCTATTAAAGAGGATTGGTAAGTTGATTTGTCAGAGGTGTAATATTAACGTAACAATGGGAGTGGACCCGTCGTCCTGTTAGAGAGGATCGATGGGGAAAATTTAGAGGAAATCATTTATTAGAGATGACTGTTAACTTGATAATTTTGGGGACCCGTCATCCTATTGAAGATGATTGGTAGAGAAATTAGTTATCAAAGGTGACTGTTAACGTGATAACCTTGTGGGAGTTGAAGGAAGACTACGTGTAATACTTCTTCAGAAATTTACCATTAATAGGCATCATGATCTTATCTTCGTTCAGTTTGACGAGGCGATAAACTCCATTCGAATAGACTATCTCTATCACGAATGGTCCTTCCTATTTGGGTTGAAATTTTCTTTTTTTCATAGAATTGAGTATCATAGGTCATCGAATAGCAAGGACAAACTCTCCCTCCTTGAAAGATCTGTGCTTGACTTTCTTGTCGAAAGCTTGGATATTCAGGCTTGATAGAATTCAATCTGTTGTTGAGCTTCGAGCCGCTTTTCATCTAACGCCTCCAATTTCGTGAGACGTCGTTGATGACTCTGTTCAGTCGTCATCCCCGTTGCAAGTGGGATGCGTAGGGAAAAAATCTATATTTCCAAAGGCAACACAGATTCACAACCGTATACCAAGGAGTAGGGTGTGGCACCGATTGGCGTGTGAACCGTGATCTGGTACGCCCATAAGCTTTTACCAAGCTTTTCATTCCAATCACGCATGCTGTTAGATATCAGCTTGGTCAAGATCTTGACGATTGTCTTGTTGAAAGTCTTGTCTAGTCTATTTGCAGTTGGATTGTAAGCCATGGATGTCAGGTTTATCTTGTCACAGAACCAAGTGAATGCATGACTAACAAATTGTGATCCGTTATCATGAAAGATACGTCTTGGAATGCTATATTAGTAGACAATGTGATGTTTGATGAACTTGATCACATCATCGGTTTTGACTTCTCTTAAGGGAACGACTTCGGCCCACTTAGAGAAATAGTCGGTTATCTCCATGATGAAGTGATGACATTTGGCTGATAGTGGAGATATTGGTCCCACGATATCCATCCTCCATGTCTCAAACGGCCACGAAGTCACTGTCGGGTGTAGGTCCTCGGGTGGTTTGTGAATGTAGTTAGCGTAGATTTGACACGCATGGCAATGCTTGGCATAAGCGATAACGTTGTTGACCATTCTAGGCCAATAATAGCCCATTCTTCGCAAGCGATCCCAGAGCTTGGGTCTAGGTTGGTGAGTGTCGCAATTATCATCATGGGCCTCCCGTATGGCTTCTTGTGCTTCTGTCATAGAGAGACACCGAAGTAACATGTCGTTGTACGACTTACGATACAACGCCTTTGTTGTTGAATCGTAGTAGAATCTCAGAGCGCGTCTGTGAATAAAATCTTGCTTCTTTACGTCTTCGAGTAGTATGTTGTATAAGACATAGTCGATGATTGGGAAATGTCAATCTCTTAGTTCGAGTTGACCCGTAGCCTGGTGAGTTGCATTCATTTCCAGAACATACTCCGGTCAGAATAGTTGTCGGCTTGCGACGATGACGCGTTGACTTGTTCCCAATGGTTGAGCTAGGTTAGCTGCTAATGACGCCAGGGCATCCGCATGTGTGTTCTTAGAACGAAGCACATGCTTAATGCGGAAGCTTTCGAATGATTCAGCTAGTTTGATAGCCACTTTATGACATGGGATTAAGGCATCTTTTTTGACGTTGTATTTTTGTGTCATCTGTCTGACGATGAGCTGAGAGTCACCATAAGCTTCGAGATACTTCACCTCCAACTCCTTGGCGAAGTTGAGTCCGATGAGTAGCACATTGTACTTAGCCACGTTATTAGTACACGGCTCAGTTAAAGTAAAGCTCGGGGTAATATGTGGTTTCAAGACCACCCCCACCCCCTGCGATGATAGACTCGCTTGTGCCTATGCGAGATGCTCCATCGAAGTACAATCACCAAACTTCTTCCTGTGAGGTTGCATTAACCTCGTGGGTTTCATCCTGCATATTTTCGAATAGACCAATCTTCGATTCGAGCGGATGACTAGCCATGATATCGTAGATTGCTTGTCCTTTGATAAACTTTTGCGGCATGAAGTGTATGTCGTACTGAGACAGCAGGAGTGCACATCTTGCCAGGCGCCAATTTAAGAACCCGGGCTGTATCATGAAGACTCGGATGTGATTCATCCGGGAGATGACTTGTATGGTTTGACCAACCAGGTAGTGTCATATTTTTTGTATTGCAAACACCAAGGCTAAGCATTCCTCTTCGACCATGGGGTATTGCCGTTCGGCTCACTACAAGGTTCTACTCAAATAATAGATACCTTGCTCGTGGCCGACATCGTCATTCTATGCTAAGAGGGTGCCAAGAGAATGCTCCATTGCCTGCATATAAATCAGGAAGGGTCTCCCCGAAACCGGGGCTGCTAAGACTGGTGGATTCGGGATATAAGTCTTGATCTCTTTGAACGCTTGTTGGCAAGACTCATCCCATACGAAGAAAACACCTTTCTTCATTAGCTTGGAGAAGGGTTGGCACTTACTCGAAAGATTTAAGATGAATCTTCGGATGTAAGCCAGACGTTCTTGCAGTCCTCTCAATTTCTTGAGATTCCTGGGTGGTTGAAGCTCTTGAATAGCTTCATCTTGTCAGAGTCTATGTGAATTCCCTTCATCGTGACGACGAATCCGAGGAATTTGCCGCTCGACATTCCCAAAAATAACTTCTTAGGGTTCATCTTGAGTTGACGGGATCACATTAGCTCGAACATCATTCTCAGGTCTTAAAGATGATCGTCTTTACTGCGACTCTTCACAACCAAGTCATCTACGTAGCATTCGACTGTCTTTCATAGATGATCATGAAATTTTTTGCTCATGGCGCATTGATAGGTTGCGCTGACATTCTTAAGTCCAAAGGGCATAACCACGTAATAGTATACCCCTACTGGAGTTCTGAATGAAGTGTGTTTCTCATCTTCAGAGTGCATCTTGATTTGATTATACCATGAAAACCCATCCTTGAAGGACATCCTTTCGAACCCACAAGTATTATCGATGATGACGTCTGTGATGGGAAAAGGGAATTCGTCCTTTGGGCATGAGGTATTTGAGGTCCCTGAAGTCGATGCAGATATGTATCTTTCTGTTCTTCTTCTTTAGGACTGGAATAATGTTAGCCACCTAGTCGGGGTGTTGTTCCTCTCTGATGAAGCCTGATTCGATTAGCTTCTTCACATCAGCCTCGATCACCTCCATAATCTTTGGACGAAACCGTCTTTACTGTTGCTTGACAGGTTTGGCGTCTGATTTGATGTTAAGCTGATGTGTGGCTATTTAAGGATCAAGACCAGGCATGTTGTGGTAATTCCAGGTGAAGACGTTAATATTTTCTCGGATGAGAGATATAATGTCTTCTTTCTCCTGGGGAGGTAAGCTTTCGCTGATAAATAAGGGCTTAGGATTAGCCTCATCTCCCATATTTATTTAGAATATCTTGTCCTCTGTGGGTGGTTCACGTTGTTCAAACCGACCACTTTATTGGGCATTGACGTGACGATCCCATGCTTCATTATAAAGCGGGATCTGTCCATCCTCTTTGATTTCGGTAGGATCGACCATAGCCATGTTGACTGTGAGCTCCCTAAACAGATCTCCTACACTAACATCCGAATCCTATATCAAGGATGTTGACGATGATTCTCCAGAAGGACCGTCTTCAGAATCTCCACCGAAATTACAATATAACTCTGATGAAGAGGAGGTGTAACCCAATACTCTTCGAGTTTTACCGAAGTAATTGTCGGGCTTTCCTCTGGGAACATAAGCAGGTCGGACGAGTGTCTTTCGTCCTTTGTCATAATTCAAGCCTTCTTTATGGATGAAGTCATAACCTATGCTCTCCATCATACGCTTTGCGATTTGATCGTAGTGCGAGAATTGAGGAGTGATCTATTCATCATCTGACTCGTCCCACATTGTGCGCATAGGTCAGTCTATCTTTCCAAAGATAATATCTTTCTGATAATTACCTCGGGCGCGTACGACAAAGACGACTTGTGAGGTCTCGATCGTTTGTTTCTCTGTGACGAACGACGAGTACACAGGTAAGTGCAAAGAAGAGTTATTATATAACTCTGCAACCAAATTGCTAAACTCATCATTACTAGACTCTAAACTAGACAACAAGTATGCAAAGTTAGGATCTTCATTTAGGATAAACCCGTTCGCTTCGTCAGTGTTGGTTACAACAAGGCCTCCATAGCCGATTACAATGGGTTCAATTTTATTCAAGACAAGACCCTTGTTGCTCTCAGACTCACTATCGGCCTCATTGCCACTGTCAGGTTCCTCAACCGATGGCTTGTCGCCCAGTTCAGAGTCCTGGTAGAGTAAAGAATCGAAAAAGTAGTTTTTAACTCCCTTGAAGGGCTGCTTATCAGCAACCACCGTCTTTACTTGCTCATAGTCGTCCATATATTTCAACCAGTGATACAATATGGATGGGACTATCCGGTTGCTATAGATCCATGGCTGACCCAATAGCATATTGTAGGAAGGCTCCGCATTGATGACGTAGTAGGTCACTTCCGTCTTCATGTTTCCCAGCTGGCACTTGAGGCGGATTTTCCCCAGCGGCTGAGTTCTGGTGGCGTTGAAGCCAAAGATGGTGGTAGTCGTTGCAGACAACCTCTTCTGAGGCAACCCCAAGTATTTGATGAGCTTCAAGGGGACAATGCTCAGTGCAGACCCTGGATCTACTTGGATCATGTCCACTCGAGAGGAGCCGACGTATCCCATGAAGTACATGGGTCGGTCATGGGATGTACTCTTGATGAGCATATCCTCAGGAGTGAATGTAACGCAGTGAATCTGCTGTCTGAATGTCTGGTAGCATTATGGACACCCTTTCTCCGCATCCTCTTCCAAAGTAGGCAAGAAATGCGTGGTAAAATCCTCTGAGTTGGCTAGTGCCTCCCGTAGAGCTTCCTGGGTAGACTTAGATAGCCGCAGAAGCTCATACAAAGTGATCCTGGTGGGAATGTTCTTCAGCTATGCGAGTAGGTCCAACCGAAAGGGTTTACCGCTTGAACTCGGCTTGTCGGGATTTAGTTGGACTGTTGGTGACAGTCCTGCTGATGGTCTTGCCGATAGTTCTTAGCAAAGTATTTCCCAGCTCGGGTAATCAATGCATCTACCTCATTATCAGAATTGGTGAGAGTAGCTATCTCCACTTTATCATCGTTTGGAATTTCCGAAACGACGTTACAAAGCTTAGGCTTGCCTTTGGACTTGTTGGAAGTCCATTGCTCATCATTGAGGAGATCAGGATGAACTAACATCACCTGTCCTGATGGCAAGGTCTATGACACTAAACCTTTCTCTTATTGATTATGAGGATGGGCACTGACAATCTTCAGCTCCGTCTTAGGGATGGGCACAACCCCTGCTGGTGAATGGACTTCAGGAAGATCTGTCCTAAATTTCAAAGTGATCATGTTTGTAGTCACCTTCTTCTGCACCTTTTCTTTCTTTTAGGACTCCCGCGTTGTAAATAGCTTGCAGCTTATCCTTAAGGATATAGCACTTGGAGGTATGATGACCCAAAAATCTGTAGTATGCACAGTAGTTCAGATCATCTATTTTGTTTAAGTCTTTAGGCTTCATGATCTTTGGCAGCTTGATCCTGTTGCTCTTGAGGATCGTATCGAAGGTAGCCACAACTTGGTCTTCCTTGAAGTCGTATTGCCTCGGAGGGCATTACTCGAAAGACTTGGGCTTCTATCTCTGAGCCGACTTGGGGGCTAGAGTAGAATCGACAGCCATGATTTCTTTCCCCTTTGATCGAGAAGGATTTATAGAGGCACTTGGTTCTGAAGCTCCTCTTTTAGATTGATGCTCTTTGGTTTCCAACCTTTTGATTATGTTTTCCACCTGCTCGCCTTGGCGAACAAGTTCCTTCCAAGTCTGAGTTTCCACTGCGTCGACCAGTATGCTTTCAGAGACCTTAGATAAGATGTTGATCGATTCCTAAATCTCTTTATGAAGTCGTTGACTGACTTTATTTTCTTCTCAGCAAGTAGAGTTGCCAAAGACACTTTCGTGTTGTCGTCGAAGAACCGGGCCAAAAAAACCTTTCCACATCAGCCCATATTTTGCTAAAGCCTGGTTCTAGCTTGCGGAACCATTCAAAGACTACCCCCTTCAGGGTGCCGATGAACAGTCGAGTAAGGATAGGATCATTCCTCATGAGAAATCCTGTTTGAGACAGGAAGTAGTAGATATGTTGTGAGGGTGATCCCTTGCCATCAAACTGGACTAAGCTCATTGGTTTGAACTTTGTGGGGGTAAGGGACTGTATCCCATTCGACTGGATACAACCTGACCACCCCCAGCTCGTTCATGCTATTCTAAAGTTTTAGGGCATTGAGTTACCTCTGGAACTTGTCGAGCCTCTTGTCTCGGGGAGTGCTGCCCGCATGAGACACTTTCCCTGAAGATTTGGAGGAAGCATTCGAAAATGATTTGGGACTATCTTCTCTCTCGGTTGAGTGAGGAGGAGTAGACTCCCTCTCTCTGTTCTTCGAGGATCTTCGCTGATTCCATGAAGTCCTCTTCTTCTTATTATTCAGAAGTTGTCCTATCATCTCCTTCAGGGAGTTGATGGTTGCTTGTTGCTCTTTAAATATTCTAGCAATCTCATCGGAGACTTCCACCATGTGCACCTTTGCGTGCTAGCCTTGTACTGAGCTTGAGGTTCGAGATGTCGCTGTTGCTAAGCAAATCTCATCATCGTTGTCGTAGATGGGCGATAAACAAATGTAATCGAATAGGATGTCCGCTCTTGTTTGAGTATGGGTGTGTAGGTAGACACCCTCACTTTCAATGGGGAGGTATATGAATCCCGAGAAATAGTCCGGATTTGATGAATCTGAATACTTGGCTTTTCCTTTCCCCGACATGTTAACCGTGGCAGCCGGGAGTTCCAAATCATCAGTAGCCTATCTCCTCCAGCGATTACGTCTCTGGCGAGGAGGTCTTGACTCTAAAGGTTGTTGAGAAAGCCTTTTGAACACCGATGGCTTTGGCATCTCAGCACATTGGCAATCAACAAGCACCGCCTTGATGAGCTTCTCATAATGGCACTGAGGTTTCACCTAGTGAGTCTCACGCTTGTGAGTCAGATGCTCTCTGAGATCCCTCGTAGGTTGATGGTGACAACCCCTGGTGTCAGAAGAACCAAACAAACAGTTACGCAAAGAAGGTTCAAAAGAAGACTTGTGAGAACACTTAGACAATTCTCCAAGTGTTGAATTCAGGCGAGCCTGCCTTGACAGGTGAGGTCTCGTGTTTTGGCGATCTTCAGCCTTCTGGCGAGCTCTAGCTACTTGTTCATTTAGGTGAGGTCTCGTAATTGACTGGTCTTTGCTTTGCCTTTTTGGCCAAGACATGCTTGTGGGCGAGGCTTGGGTGTCAGGCAGGCCTAACAAGGCTCGCCTGTTTTCTTCAGCTAGCCTGTTCTAGTGAAGTCACCTAAATTGGGGACATGGCCTAAAAAGCAAAGCCCGCCTGATTTTAGGGGCTAGTCTGAGTTGCTAAATTCGCCCGAATGGGGAACTTTGCTCATGGAGCGAGGCTCGCTTGAAACGTCAAGTTCGCCAGTTTTAGGAACTTTACCTACAAAGCGAAGCCCGCCTGAGTAGATGGGCTCGCCTGATAGGCTCAATTCGCCAGAACTGAGAACTTTACGTTCTCGCTTCGCTCTTCTCAAGCCTAAATAGTAATTCATGCCATCATTGAAGATGAGGGCTTGTGCCTCTTGGCGAGCGAGAGCTTGTCGTCACCGTTGTCTGGCTCTTCTGGAGAGAGGGAGATCCATGTTGACAGTGAAGGCATGATTGCCCACACGAACCATGGTCTCCTGCTGCACGAGGGCCTACGTGGATTGTTTTACAACCCAATGAGCAGTCCTTTGGCTTGCATTCTTGACCTTTGGCTCGGCCTTGATTGGTTTGGGGGAGATAGAACCCTCTGTCATAGTTCGGGTAGAGAACTCAAGCGTGGTTGCCTCGGCCGCTTGGAGCTGGGCCACACACACGACTCTGTAGCATTTGCGAGATGCATTGCCACCAGAGGAGGATAAAGATAAGTACTCATTGTACTTAGCTTGGTCGAACTCAATCACAAGGGACTCTACTGTCACCTCCTCCGCAATTTCGTCGAATTGCGCCACTACCATTTCACTTGAAGAAATAGTTTCTCCCATTGTGATCGCCATCTTCTGTTCGACATAAAAATTAACTCCCGAAAAGGGATTATTTGTATTAATAAGAATGACTTATTACAAACAAAGGATCAACAACCATTACAGAAGCGAAGAGAATACTCTTCTTGTTTAACGTGTGTTCTTCGGTAGTGATAGGATACCTCCCTCGAATGCTTGCATTGAGCTTGCTTCACTTGGACGATCCGATCGAAACAGTGGTTGAGCTTCAGTATGTTGTAGGAGCTCTTGTGTGATTGAGTTTGATTACCCGAGCTTAATGAGTGTCAAGGCCGAATGCTTAGAGAAGGCTAATATGCAAGAATTTGCACAGAGCCAAGAGTCTCAAATCTGAGAGTTCAGATTGAGTCTACTTCAACAATCTAAGCTTCTGCTTAAGAATATCCAACCAAGCTCTCAAGATGTCAAGCCAAACTCTTCCAAGCCCCTTTCTCCCCTCCATCCAGTCAGCCCATCCAGCCTTTCAAGCCCCTTTCATGTGGCCAAAGGTGACTTATAAATAGGTAAGAAGAGACATGGTCAATCCCTTGATTTGTGGGATGTGAATGCTCATAGGTGAGGAGCACCATGCCCTCCCCTATAGCTGTGGGATGTGATCACTTATAGGTGATGGGAGTCATGCTCCTATCCCTTAAAACATGGAAAATGGGAATGCCCACTCCCACTAGCAAGCAGCTGCTTGCACCGCTCAGGCGAGGCTAGAGGGCTTGAAGGCGAGCTCGTGTGTTGTCTGAATGCTCAGGCGAGCTTGACTTGTGCTGGTGAGTCAAGTGAAAAGGCGGACTTGGTTCGTGCAAGCAAGCTAAGTGTACAGACGGGTTCGATTCGTGCAGGCGAGTTTAACTCGTGCGGGCGAGTCAAACAAACAAGCGAGCATTCGCTTGGCCTTTTGAATGCAAGCAAGCTTAGCTTGGCCTTCTGAATGCAGACACGCTTACCTTGGCCTTCTGAATGCAGGCGAGCTTTGCTTGCTTTGAATACGCAGACGAACTCAAACAGATGAGATTTGGATTCTCTTGTGTAAAGGAAATTTTTATTGCCTACAACTCTCAAATATCAAACAGACCATAACATAGTCATAAATAACAAATAATTGCAAAGTCTAATGACTATGTATCGCAGTTAATAAATAAGTGTCACATGAAATAAGTAAAAGTCACAGTAAATAATTATATATCACAATTAATGAATCATGTCACAACAAATAAATAAAAGTCACAGAACATGACAATGTATCACAGTTAACAAATAAGCATCATATAAAATAAGTTAAAGTCATAGAGAATGACTACGCATCACAGTTAACTTATAAGTGTCACATAATGCAAGAAAAAGTCACCTAAAATGACTAGCATCATAGCTAAGGAATAAATAACACAAGAAATAAAAAAAGCCACAGAAAACAGATATGTATCATAATCAACGTATAAGTATCACATGAAATAAGAAAAAGTCATATATGTTGAAAAGGGTGTAGATCAAACTCACCTCCGGCGACGAAGGGCTCCGGCAAGCTCTCGAGCAGGCGAGCTCGATTTGGCGATCTCCAGGCGTCTTCGAACAGGTGAGTTGAGGAGATCAGACGCAAACTTCGGGCGAACGCAGACCTCGATCTCTGCGTTCGAACCTCCCCCTTTGCTGTGCGTTCGCCCCCCCTCCAACTCTGCGTTCGTCGACCTCAGCGTTCTTCGTTCGACCTCTGCGTTCGGCTCAGATTTTGGCGTCGAAGCGAACGCTGGCGACAGGCTGTCGCCAGCTCTCCACATCCGCCTATAAAGCCCCCCCTTTTGGCCCTAGGGTTCCGAGTTGAGCCTTCCCCTTCTCTGTTTTGTTCTTCTCTGGCGGCGACGGAAAACCCCCCCCAAATCGCAGCTGCGATTTTGTGATTAATCCCCAGCCTTCAACAGTTTAGTTGAGGGGGATTTAAGAAGAGAGAGAGGGAATTAAAGAGGGGTTTTAATTGTGGGGTTATTTATTCTCAAGTGAGAGAAATTGAAAGGGTTCATGGCGTCGAAGCGAACGCTGGCGACAGGCTGTCGCTAGCTCTCCACATCCGCCTATAAAGCCCCCCCTTTTGGCCCTAGGGTTCCGAGTTGAGCCTTCCCCTTCTCTGTTTTGTTCTTCTCTGGCGGCGACGGAAAACCCCCCCCAAATCGCAGCTGCGATTTTGTGATTAATCCCCAGCCTTCAACAGTTTAGTTGAGGGGGATTTAAGAAGAGAGAGAGGGAATTAAAGAGGGGTTTTAATTGTGGGGTTATTTATTCTCAAGTGAGAGAAATTGAAAGGGTTCATACCCTTTGATTATTAACACTGTAGCTACAGTGTTTATTTGAGAAATCTCAGTTTTGAGATCTGCTCCTAAATTATAATTTCTTGTTTGATTAATAAGAAATTATCTGTGTGGCTCCCGAGGACGTAGGCAGTTGCCGAACCTCGTTAAATCTTGGTGTACTTTTTCTATACTGCGTTTCTGTTGCAATTAGGGGTTTAGGCGTTAAATTCCCAACAATATAAAACCACCACATATCACAGTTAAGGAATAAGTGTCACAAGATATTAAAAGATATCACATATACTGAATAATTATCATGAAAAATGCAAATATCTAAGATGAAATCTATTTTTACAAAGTTTATCACATTTAATAACATATCTGTGATCATAATACGTTTATGAAATCCTTTTTTTCTAAAAAATAAAGAAAAACTGTAAATAAAGAAGAAGAAAAATCAGAAGCTAGATGAAAAAAACCAAGAGTTCAATTCTTTCTATGCACTCTTTTGTAATGTTTTTGGCCATCTGTAGAGCAATGTCCTTTATGAAATCATAATAAGATTTGATGCTTGCAAAGCAATCAAAGGTGAATTTCATTCTTTTTTTCATTTGTGAAGATAAAGAAAAGGAACAATAAACAACTTTTCTTTGTAGAACAATACTTCTCAGCAATCAACACCGCACCGATGAATTTGACTTGCTGATATTTTCATGTTCGTCGATGCCTTCTTCATCATGGTGACCTGTTGAGAATTTACGGCGAAACCCCTAAAACATCAGAAACGTAGTATAGAGAAAATACACCGAGATTTAACGAGGTTTGCCAACTGCCTACGTCCTCGGGAGCCACACAGTAAATTTCTTATTAATCAAACAAGAAATTACAAAACAAACAGATCTCAAACTGAGATCTCTCAATACCCAACACTGTAGCTACAGTGTAAACCCCCCCTCTCTCTAATAACCCTATTTAATTTCCTCCTCAAAATCAGAGCGCTGAAAAAAAAATCACGGGTACCCCCTTCTTAAATTTCTCCCCTCAACAATCTCGATGAGTGCTGGAGAAAAATCGGAGCTCAAAATCTTCGTCGCCACCTGAGCAGAACAAGATGGGAAGAGAGAGATAGCCGCCGTCGGAAAAGAACGGGGAGAAGCACTGTGGGAGGAGCTCTGGGTTTCCCTTTTATAGGGAAGCCCTAGGGTTCGGCTGGCGACAGGCTGTCGCCAGCCCGCACACGCCTCGCTCTAATCGTCCGCTTGAGCTCGCCAACTCAAGCCTCAAACTCGCCTGGAGGAGGTTGCCAGTAGCTCACATGGACCTCGCCTGATGGTCGATCAACTCGAGCTCGCCTGCTCACCATGAGATCGCCTATAGTCCCGCTCACCTGGACCTCGCCTATGGAGCTGCGATGCCTTCTCGAGCTCACCTAATAGGTTTGGTCGACACCCAAACCAATAATCTCCCACTTGGAGACCAAACCGACGTCAACAGGCTATCTCAACAAGCACCTCCTCCTATGTGGCTCCTCCCTTATCACCTATGCATGAAGGCCAAATGAAATTACGCACAACTCTAGTTTCTGAAAGGTCACTGCCTTTGTCAACAGATCTGCTGGATTCTCTCTTCCTTGGATCTTCTGTTGAAATCCTTTTACAACTTGTCGGGCTATGTATCTTCTGGAACCATCCTGTTCCTTTTTCACTCGATACACCCACTTGTTGTGACATGCTTTCTTCCCCATGGGAAACTCAACTAGTTCCCATGTCTGGTTGGAGATTAGAGATTTTTTCTCTTCTTTCATAGCAAACTCTCACTTGTTCGCATCTCTATTCTGACAAGCTTCATCAAAGCTTTCAGACTCCCCTCCATCTGTCAGCAACATATAATTCATGTATCTTCTGTTAGGCACAGGAGGACGAGTAGTTCTCCTCAATATCGGAGCTGGTCCGTCGGGCTTCTATGCACCGCTCTGTCCAACATGCTCTTCTGGCTGAGGACCATTGTTTGGGGAGAGAGTCGATTTGTTCATTGCTGTGTTCATTACAACTTCAAACGTTACAATGAAAACAAAAGTTAGTCTTTTTATAAGACCTTTACACAATGAAAACAAAAAAGTATAACTCTCGTCAAATAGCGCAACGAGTGTTTATCGCCTGCTGCTTGCGTGGAATCTTGGCCTATGACGGGGACGTTAGTATCCGTGGACCACCAAACGATCAGATCAGATCCGAAGCTTCGTTGATTCGCGAGGGAATCAAGAAGCCGAAGTAATTATCTTGGCAACAGTGAGATAATCACTCTTCTTGAGATCACCGCAATGGGAGAATCTCAAGGTAAAGGATTGGGAAGTATAGATCTGACGAGCTCCTCTTCTTTATGCCAACGAACTCGATCTGATCTCCTTCTCCCTTCTGAAATTCATGCTCCTTTAGTCTTCAGTTCAGGAGGGCTTCGCCAATGTTCGAGAATTCCAGATCTGGAAAAATAAAGGTCGTGGGACTGTATTTATAGGCTTCGGTACCCCTGTTTTCGAATAAGAACGGCCGATTCCCTCTTATCCTTAGTTGTAACCACTTAACCACGTTCATGGATAATATTTTATCAGTTAGATCAAATCCAGGCGGTTAACGGTCGAAAGACAACTAAAATCTGATTTTTGGGTCTGCGGACACCCATGGGTGTCTCGACCAACCTTGGGCCGAGACACCTCTTGGTGTCTCGGCCAACCTTGGGCCGAGACACCTCTTGGTGTCTCGGCTAAGGCTTGGTCGAGACACCACCTGGTGTCTCGGGCAAGCTTTGGCCGAGACACCCATGGGTGTCTCGGCCAAGCTTTGGCCGAGACACTTATGGGTGTCTCGCCAAGGCTTGGCTTAGAGAGTTTTGTCCGTTCTGTCCGTTTCTGTTGTATTTTCGTCATTCGAACTCGTAATCACACAATTCAAAATGCGTTGGAAAACCGATAAGGAGATCTACAAGCTTCCATGATCAAATCATGAGAGGGCGCTTCGTCTTTCATGAACAACGTGCAGCTCTCGGTCCATTCGTGTTTTCGTTATTCTAAAATTTCGTTGCTTCGCATGGTCCGTTGACTCACTTCATGTATTTGTCGTTGTTAAATGAGCTTCTGTGACTCGAATAGCGACGTTCATCATCTTCTCTCTGCCTTGAGCCGTGTGCGGGGAGTTATGGGCAATTTTTGACGGCTACAGATACCCCCTCCAAAGTGTTTTAGTCTCGTTTCTTTTATAAATGAGCCTGAAATACTTTGGATATAATCGGTCCAACCTTCAGTCAGTGTAAAGGACCTGTAGTTAGTTTTGACTCTTGACTCCTCCGATTTTTAGTCTATTCAATATAAATAGCTAAAATTCTTCCAGCGCTGCGTTTATCCCTTGGTCGTCATCGAAGTCTCAAATCAAAAACAGGTGAATTGATTTTGGTTCGTGTCATCGAGTTGACTTAGAACTGACTATCTCTGTCACAATATATTGACTTAGGGCTACGTGTTGAACATCATCGACTTTAGGGGTTCGAATCGCCTGACGTTGACTTTTCATCGTAACGCGTTGACTGATATTGACCTAGGGTTACGTGTTGACCGACGTTGACCTTAGGGTTTTGGATCATCTGACATTGACTTTTCATCGTAACACGTTGACTGGTATTGACCTAGGATTATGCGTTGACCGGCATTGACTTTAGGGTTTCGGATTGCCCGGCGTTAGAGTGTAGCGGTTCCAAACGTCGGGTTGCAGGACCAACTATTAAACTTGTTTCGTCTACAAGTATGGATCTTATCCTAAAGTTGTCAGATGCACAAGTCACGAGACCAACTAGTGAAGCTAGTGCATCAATGACTCTTATATATATAGGATTTTTGGTAAACCCTTAGCCATCAACGGGTTTAATGAGCATTTACCGACTACCGTTTGAGTCAGGCTAGCATACAGATTGTCTAAGTCCGTTCCACGTATAACGTTGTGCTAAAAGAGTTAACTCTCTTAGACTTAGTGCTATGATATTAAATACATAGATTCCGTCCTTCTTACGGGAATAGACTATCCAGCAATGCGTGTTAGGCATTGACTTATCCCTGCTTAGGCTTCAAGATAAACTTCTCCAGACTTGGATTCTGATGTCTTCTTCAATCGGTAAAAGACTAAACCGGTAACGTGTGTTAGGCGTTGACTTATCCCTTATTAGGATTCTGGATAAAATTTCTCGTGCGTGTGAAGCACGAATTTTGACGTTGAGGATGGTGTCTTCTCTTGGGGCAAAGACGAACCCAAAATAGGAGAGGAAGAATTTTATATTCTATCTCCCACAACCGAAGAGGAAGAATTTTATATTCTATCTCCAGTTGCAAAGGAGACTTGAAGTTGGATCTCCACCTCGAGAATCTAAAGAGTGAAACTAAGAGTGGGATCTCCACTCTGAGAATCAAACAGATTTGAATAATCCTAACTGTCGAAAGTTTTAATTACCGAACTAAAGGTAAATTTCTCGTTTATCGAGAGTGAATTGTGGTTTTGGCCCTAACTGTAGGAAGGTTTGATCAAGCCGGAGTTTGAGGTGACCCTAACTGTAGGAAGGTTTAATCATTCGATTTGAAAGTGGACCTCTCGTTCATGGAAGGAATCGAGAGGAGATTTTGGCTTTGGTTGTGGTCCTAACTATAGGAAGGTTTGACCAAATGAACAGTAAAAATGGGAGTAAAAATTATAATGGGAGTGTTGATTCGTACAAATCACTCGAAGAGAGTCTCTGGTGTTAAGTGACAAATACTTAACACGAAGGGGTTTGACAATTGTTAATGATCAGGAGACTAAAATTGAAAGTATGGGTCTACTTTCTGAAGCATAAGTCAGAAGTATTTGAAGCTTTCAGGAGATGGAAAGCTATGATCGAGAATGAAACCGGTCTGAGAATAAAGAAGCTCAGGACCGACAATGGCGGTAAATATGAAGACACTGGATTCAAGAAGTTCTGCTATGAGCATGGGATCAGAATGGAGAGGACCGTGCCAGGCACGCCTCAGCAAAATGGAGTAGCTGAGCGAATGAACCGAACGTTGACAAATACTTAACACGAAGGGGTTTGACAATTGTTAATGATCAGGAGACTAAAATTCCGAGTACTATGTCCAGACTCTGAAAATAGGGGTGTCGAGTACACCGACGTAGCGGGAGTTTGTGTGAGAGTTTCTTATTCATCACCTTCTTGTAGTGACCGGGAAATCCCTAAGAATATTACACGTAACATTCTTCCAGGAACTTCCCATTACATCCACCCCAGCTTTCTTTGTAAAACTGGGTCTAACATTATACTCAACTGAATGGTCGGGTTATCCTTAAGAATATCACATATAATATTCTTCCAGGAATTTCTCATGAAAGAAAAGAAACAGTTTAGACTCGTATACCTGTTGGATTATTAAGAAGCAGTTTATACTCATATACTATTCGGAGTATCGAAAGGAGTAGTTTATACTCTTATACTTATTGGAGTCTTCATTCGACTTAATTGAGCGTTATGACGCCGACTTCAACCAATATTTGGATGCTATTCTTGAGAGTGAAGCAAGCCTTGGTAGGATGAAGGATCCTCCTGTGATACGCACAGTACTTCGGATCCGCAGTATTATCAGCTTCCTCCTGATCTGCTATAGGTGGTAACTTTATCTTGTTATTTTCAAGGAGGGACTCGAAAATGGCTGGAACGTCTTCGTCCTTGAAGGAGTACTTCTTTTGGAGTCTCGGATCCGAAGTCTTTTGCTGTCTTCGGGGTTGTTGTTGCGACGTCTGATTAACATCAACAACTACTGCAGGCGTCTTCCCCTTATCACGGGAGATGAAGCTTGAGTTTGGAGGGTTAGCCGTCGATTGGCTTCTCTCGGCTTTCTTCCTTCTGAGGAAGCGCTCGGCCTGATCTCCGCGCACTTTCAACTATTTCCATGTGCTGGACGGTGCTACTCCCATAACTTCTAACATGTCCAAAGAGAGGTTGTTATGACAGATTTGGAGGATGAAGTCCTCTGTGATCGGATCTCGGTAGTTCATCGCCTTATTCCGAAAGCGCTTGATGAAGTCGTCGATCGTCTCGTCGTATTCATGTTTCTCATCGAAGAGTATCCTGATTGATACCTCAGTGCCATCATTAAAAAAGTGAGTGAGGAACAGGTTCTCCAGGTCATCCCAGCTGTTGATGCTTTCAGGTTTGAGATGGCGGTACCAATCGAAGGCAGCTCCGTGAAGGGTGCCGACGAATGACCGGACCATCAGGGATTCATTCCCAGAAATTACACCTAAGTGAGACTTGAAGTAGATTAGATGCTGAGTGGGGGAACCCTTTCTGTCAAATGGCGTGAAGTTGATCAAGTTGAACTTCACCGGATATGGTATCGAATCTCACTCTCTTGGGTAAGGACACGGAATACCGGTCTTCTTCACCTCTCGAGTAGACATCAGAGCGTTGACTTTGCTCTCGAGGTCTTTTATCTTTTCATCCTCGCTCGTGCCTTTCCTTGGTCGATTTTGAGGAGGAATAATAGGGCCACTCCCAGTGTTATCATTATTGGCGGGATCACCACCGACATTGTTATTCTTAGTGGGGCCACTCCCAGTGTTTTGGTCAACAGGAGGGTTATCTGCATCGAGGTGTTCATCCACATCTGAATTGCTAGCTGCTTGACTAACATTGTTACGATAACTGGATTCACCTATCTGATTCGACAAGGTTCGGATCTATTGATCATGCTCTTCCCTCATTCGTAGCATAACCATTTCTATTTCAAACTTGAAGTTCTCTTTTTTCTTAGACAAGGCATCCTCGATGATTTTGGCCATTTGCTCGATGTTGACCATAAACGCCTCGCGGGATTGTCCTATGCTGGAAACTGTATTGTCAGAAGCGATGGCAGAGTTCACATCTGATGCTTCATCTTCTAACGATAATCCGCTATTCATCCTCTGATAGTCCCTACGGCTAGTAGTTCCCATGCATAACCGAGTTATACATTGGGCTATGTCCAAAAAATGTCAGGGATTGAAACTTCGCGTTGACTTCTCCTTATCGACCATATTGATGGTGACCTTTAGGAGTTCATTCAAATACCGAACCCTCTGTGGAGTGGTCTTGGGGCAGCTACACGCTGATAATACTGTCCTGATAATTTCGGCACACGGACAATAAAAGTCTGTTTCCCGGGTATCTCTCTTTCGAGATCTATTCGTACCCCCAGCTTGATAGTGCAACTCATTGACATGATGACCGGAGAAATCTATCGTGTGTTGGCACGACTTCTCAGGTATAACGTCGTTGTCTAATGAATACGTTTCCTTCTGAGGATTCGTCGTCTTGTTGGTACTCTCAAGAGTTGCACGTTTTGAGCTACGCCTTCATGAGCGTGGGACCTCAATGGGCTCTTAGACTTTGACACGCAGTTCGAGGTGAACAATTATAGGAGTTTTCTCCTTACGAGAAGGCTCAGACTTGTTGCAAGGGCGAGTACGACCCCCAGCTCAATGAGTTGCTCGGGGTTCATTCACTATGCCCAAGCGTTCTTTGATCACAAATCTGTTTCGATCTTCCTGTAGAGGACCTAGGCGATCCTTCAACAGAATTGTGGATTTGGAGAGATCCACGCTGTCGTAGGGCTTCACCGGAAGTGCGGGAGCAATAGGAGCGGGATCTGAAGTTGACGAAAGCTGAGGAACAGCCTCGGATCTGGAATCGAGCGAGAGACACAACTGGTGTCTCTTGTCGGGTAGAGGTGCTATTTTGGCCTTCAGCACCCAAACCTGCTTAGATCTTGGTGGCTTCTTGACCACCTCCTCCTGCTGCAATTTCTATACTTCTTGTGCGAGAATCCGTGAGTGCGCAAGTAGTGCATGACGTTTCGGGATACGCTCCTCGAGGGTAGAATAGATTCATTTGACATGAACCCATTTGTTAGTTGATGGTTTAGAGGAGGACCCTTATGCATGTTATGGTGACGGCTTAGCCACTTGGCGCTTTCTGAACTCTAGATCCGCTTGGTAACGGAGTCCGTCCACTTGCTCCAAAGCCTTGGTAAACTGACGAGCAAGACGTTGACGACGCCTTTGACGAGCCCTCTTCGATAAATTTGTCATGCCTTCAACAGTCAACTCCTTAATGGAGGCGGTGTTCGGATTTGTGGCTTTGGCTTCATCGAACACTGTCGGGTCATCGCGAGGTACAACTGCAGCAGGGGCGACAGAGAGATCGTCTTCTTAGGTCTTTAGATCTGAAGACCAGCGGATTTTCCTGGAGGAGGAGGTATTCCTGCGCTTGCAAGAAGAGGCGGATCTAGAGGAGGAGGAGGAGACATACTCCTCGAACTTTTGCTGGTCAAATTCGTATTTGACCTCTTCGTTCACCGTGATCTTGATCGTTGGCTACAGCACGACAGCCTTGGCAGTTAGGTTGTTAGCTCCCACTATGGTCACCAGCTTGTTTGGGAAGAAAGTCGATTTGTTCATTGTTGTGTTCATTACAACTTCAAACATTACAATGAAAATAAAAATTAGTCTTTTTATAAGACCTTTAAATAATAAAAATAAAAAAAAGTACAACTCTCGTCAAATAGCGCAACGGGTGTTTATCGCCTGCTGCTTGTGTGGGATCTTGGCCTGTGACGGGAACGTTAGTATCCGTGGACCACTAAACGATTAGATCAGATCCAGAGGTTCATTGATTCACGAGGGAATCAGGAAGCCAAAGTAATTATCTCGGCAATAGCGAGATAATCACTCTTCTCGAGATCTCCGCAACGGGGCAATCTCAAGGCAAAGGACTGGGAAGTGTAGATCTGACGAGCTCCTCTTCTTTATACCGACGAACTCGATCCGATCTCCTTCTCCCTTCTAAAATTCGTGCTCCTTCAGTCTTCAGTTTAGCAGGGCTTCACCAACGCTCGAGAATTCCAGATCTGGAAAAATAAAGGCCCTAGGATTGTATTTATAGGCTTCGGGATCCCTATTTTAGGATAAGAACGGTTGATTCCCTCTTATCCTTAGTTATAACCACTTAACCACATTCATGAATGATATTTTATCAGTTGGAGCAAATCCAGGTGGTTAATGGTCGAAAGACAGCTTAAATCTGCCAAAATCTGATTTTTGGGTCTGCGGACACCCGTGTGTTGGCCTTCTTATTTTAATGATGTTTAACAAACAATTTACCACTAATGTTGTTTGTCTAGTGTTTGTGTTTTCGTATTTATTCTAGGCAAACAACGAGTTGGAGGATGGATGGAATAGAGCTTCAACGATCATATCCAAAGGAGGTTGGCGGAATGTCGGTGAAGCCTATACAATTCAAGTTCAAGATCCAAGTTTAGCTTCATCCGCAACGTGTACCAAGTTGAGCTCAATGAAGATCAAGATCAAGCTTGGGTAATTTAGTTTAGGATTTATATTATGTGTGTTAAGTACGTTAAGCTCAATTATCTATACACACACATTTATTGGTTTCTTCGTATATATATATAGTTACATATATATACATAAGCTTTGGTTTCTATGCATATATATATAGTTATATATACATACATAGTTTTTGAGTTTTTATGCTTATAAATATGAAATCATATATTTCATATTTACTACTGTGTTTTTGAAAACATTGCATAGAATATGCAATTTTGTGAAAATTCTATATTTTTAGTTTTGGACATAACAATAATCATATACATATTTTTTTTAATCTATATAATCATTGTGCAAAGTTTCAAAACATGGTTTAGCCAAAATATCAAAATTCACATGTTTACATTTTCGTGTTTTGAACTATTTTGCAAAATGATGATTTTTCACAAATGGGAAATGCAATTTGGAAAATTCCTTTTGTAACATGTTTGTTTTCATGTTTATATACATTTCCCAAAGTTTCATTATTTTTGGACTTCATTTGTTATTTTTAACAATTTTCCAAAGTATTAAAAATCAGCTTTTAAAAAACCTGTTTTTCTGTAGTATCAGATTTCGGTCGACCGCACCGGTCAACCGCTCATATGTTCATTTGTTCATTAGGCAGCAGAGAGTTAGCTCCATCGGTCGACCGCACCGGTCGACCGACGATGGTCCAGAACTGTTTCTTCGTGTTTTTGCTCTCCGTCGGTCGACCGATATTTCCACCGGTCGACCGCCTATATGACCGTTGCTTTCCCAATGGCTATTTCCTGAGCTGCTTGCTGAGGCTGTTTTTATCTTTTGTTAGGGGTTTTGACTGAGATTTAGAGTGGGTATAAATACCCTATTGCTGCTTATCATTTCTATTAAAGCTAGTTTTATATTGAGTTTAGTTTGATTTGATTTACTCTTTGTTTACACACACAACCATTGAGCTTATTGTAATTGCATACATTATATAATTGGGTTGTGGGATTGTGTGACATTGAGTTGAGCCTAATTGAGTTCTCACCTTGTTAGAGAGAACAATCATTTGTTATATTGTGCTTAATTGTGAGGATTCACTTGTAATACACTTGTACACCGAGAGAAGTGTGTGGTGAGAGATAATGTCGAATCCAAGAGGAGTGGCGTCGGTTGACGTGCCTAGGGAGAGGTTGTAACCGAGCACTTGAGGAGGAGGACACGGGCTAGGACCAACACTTAGTGTGTGAGGTGTGATTGCATAGTGATTGTATTATGAGGTGTAAACGTTGTTCAGGTGAACGTAGAAAACCCGGTTGTGATAGTGGAGATCTCCTCGAGGTGAGGAGCGGAGACGTAGGTCGTAGGAACCGAACTCCGTAATTATATTGTTTGTTTGTGATTGCATTGGCGCACTTCCTTTTATGTTCATATCTTATATCACTTTTGCATATTACTTGTTGATTATATTGCCCACTATCTAGTTTAGATTGTTTACCCTTGTATTTATATATCCTTGCATATACATTGCCTATATCTCTTTGTTAGGATATATCTTGTTGTTCATATTGCTTATCCTAGCTCATATACATTGTTGTATTTCATACTTGCTAGGATAACTTGTTAATTAGTTTTTAGTTGGCATTTAAATCGGATTCTGGTGTCTCGGCCAAGGCTTGGCCGAGACACCATCTGGTGTCTCGGCCAAGCTTTGGCCGAGACACCTATGGGTGTCTCGCCAAGGCTTGGCTTGGAGAGTTTTGTCCGTTCTGTCCGTTTTCGCTGTATTTTCGTCATCCAAACTCGGAATCACGCGATTCAAAATGCATTAGAAAGCTGACGAGGAGATCTACAAGCTCCCATAATTAAATCATAAGTGGAGTAAACGGGTCATGAGAGGGTGCTTCATCTTTCGTGAGCGACGTGCAGCTCCCGGTCCATTCGTGTTTCCGTTATTCCGAAATTCCGTTGCTTCGCATTGTCCGTCGACTCACTTCATGTGTTTGTCATTATTAAATGAGCTTTTGTGACTTAAATAGCAATGTTTATCATCTTCTCTCTGCCTCGAGCCACGTGCGGGGACTTATGGGCAATTTTTAA
Organism: Asparagus officinalis; assembly: GCF_001876935.1. NCBI lineage: Eukaryota > Viridiplantae > Streptophyta > Magnoliopsida > Asparagales > Asparagaceae > Asparagus > Asparagus officinalis. Next base: position 139,279,085 of record NC_033800.1, on the reverse strand, counting down.
CGCCTACAACCTTCTACATTAGGTTCTTCCGAGAGGTTACTCGAGACATCATCTATATCTACAAATATTAACTCACTTTCTGAGTCATCTGTCTTGTGCATGTCTTGGTACATCACATTCTCATTGAATATCACATCTCTGCTCTTGTTCACCTTCTTGTTTTCGTTGTCCCAAATGCGGTAGCCGAACTCATCTTCACTATACCCGATGAATGTGCATTTCTTAGACTTGGGATCAAGCTCATTCCTGCCTTGATCACTAATATGCACATAAGCTACTCAACCGAAAATTTTAAGATGTGAGAGTTTTACCTCCTTTTCGCACCATACCTCTTCTGGTATTCTGTGCTCCAATGGAACCGATGGACCTCGATTGATCAAGTAAGCTGCTGTATTGACTGCTTCTACCCTGAACTACTTCAGTAGACCTGACTGCATCCGAATGCTTCTGGCTCTCTCTGTTAACGTTCTATTCATGCGCTCAGCCACACCATTGTGCTGAGGCGTTCCGGACATGCTTCTCTCCATTCTGATCCTGTGCTCATAGCAGAACTTCTTGAATCCGGTGTCTTCATACTCATCACTATTATCTGTTCTGAGCTTCTTTATTCTCAAACCGGTCTTATTCTCGACCATAACTTTCCATCTCCTGAAAGCTTCAAATACTTCTAACTTATGCTTCAGAAAGTAGACCCAAACTTTCCGAGAGTGATCATCGATAAAAGTCAAGAACTAGTGTTTCCCACTAATAGACGCGGTGGTTGTTGGTCCCCACACATCTGAGTGAACGAGCTCTAGCTTCTGATTCCTGGGGACTCTGCCACTTGTTTGAAAGCTAACTCTCTTCTACTTTCCAAGTATGCATTCTTCACACATATCAATCTCTACTGATTGTAAACCTAAGAGTTTTCTCTTTGTGTGCATAATTTTCATCCCCTTTTCACTCATATGACCGAGTCTCTGGTGCCACAGCTTTGAAGTCTCATTGTCTATTGTAACTGAGATCAAACAACGTGCACCTATTGTCATATATTGGGTACCAGTCTTCCTGCCATTAGCAATCATCATTACGCCTTTTGAAATCCTCCAATCATCACCATGAAAAGTTGTCGTGTAGCCTTCACTAGCCAACTGAGTTATTGAGATTAAGTTTCTTTTCAGGTCAGGAATATACCTGGACATCATTCAGCTCCCATACTGACCCATTCAGCTTAATCTTCACTACACCTTTGCCAATAATGGCACATGGTTGATCATCACCAAGATATACATTTCCAAGGATTCCGGGGATATACTTCTCGAGGAATTCTATCTAGAAGTAGCATGGAATGATGCTCCAAAGTCCAACACCCAAAACTCCTCCTTGCTCTCCAAAGAGCATATCAATGCATCATCTCCTCCTGAGGTGGAAGCAATATTTGCATTTGCCTTTGCCTCCCACTTCTTCTGTGCACTCTTGCACTGATTCTTGTAGTGCCCGATTTTCTCGTACTTCGAACACTCGATAGCCTTCGAGCTGCTGGGATTCCTGGATCTGGACCTCCTATCCTCTGATCCATTTCCTCTGGTTGAATTTCTACCTCTTAACTCTGTATGCAATACTGAAGAGGTTATAGCTTTACCTGACTCTCTCCGTCGGATCTCCTCACTGAGAACTAGATCACGAACATCGTCAAACTTTAACTTGTTGCTTCCTGACGAGCTACTCACAGCTGTGACTGTAATATTCTAACTCTCTGATAGGGAAGACAAAAGGATCAATGCTTGAACTTCCTCATCAAAGTCAATATCAACTGAACTCAATTGGGTCGTGACTGTATTGAGTTTACTGAGATGATGTGCTACCGATGCACCTTCCATCATTTGCAGATTGAACAACTGCCTCATCAAATAGACTTTATTTGAGGCTGATGGCTTCTCATACATATTTAAGAGTGCTGCCATAAGACTCTCCATGGTCTTCTCCTTCACTATGTTGAACGCAACATTACGAGTTAATGTCAATCTGATAACTCCGAAGGCTTTTCTGTCCAGAAGATTCCATTCTTCTTCCTTCATACCCTCCGGCTTCTTCCCCGAGAGAGGTTGATACAGATTTTTCTGATACAAATAATCCTCTATCTGCATTTTCTAGAATCCAAAATCTGATCCATCAAACTTCTCAAGTCTCATTTTCCTTCATCTGTGGCCATGGCTCCTACTTGAAATCTGACTTCCTCTAGATCGTTTCACGCTTTGATACCAGTTATTGGGAATTTACGCCGAAACCCCTAAAACAGCAGAAATACAATATAGAGAAAATACACTGAGATTTAACAAGGTTCGACAACTGCCTACGTCCTCGGGAGCCACACAGTAAATTTCTTATTAATCAAACAAGAAATTACAAAATAGAATAGATCTCAAACTGAGATCTCTCAATACCCAACACTGTAGCTACAGTGTCTCTCTAATAACCCTCTTTAATTTCCCCCTCAATATCAGAGCGCTGAAAAAAAAATCACGGGCTGCCCCCTTCTTAAATTTCTCCCTTCAACAATCTCGATGAGTGCTGGAAAAAAATCGGAGCTCAAAAGCTCCATCGCTGCCTTAGCAGAATGAGATGGAGAGAGAGAGATAGCCACCACCGAAAAAGAACAAGAGAAGCACTGTGGGAGGAGCTCTGGGTTTTTCTTTTATAGGGAAGCTCTAGGGTTCAGCTGGCGACAGGCTGTCGCCAGCCCGCACACGCCTCGATCTGATTTCCCGCTCGAGCTCGCCAACTCAAACCTCGAACTCGCCTGCAAGGGGTCGTCTCGCCTGGAGGAGGTCGCCTGCAGCTCACATGGACCTCGCCTGATGGTCGATCAACTCGAGCTCGCCTGCTCGCCACGAGATCGCCTGTAATCCCGCTCACCTGGACCTTGCCTGCGGAGCTGCGATGCCTTCTCGAGCTCGCCTAATAGGTTTGGTCGACACCCAAACCAACATGACCTTCATCATGGTGACCAACGACGACAACTCCTCGATGATGCCATCAATAACTTTCAAATTTCAAAAAGAAAAAGATAACAAATATTGAATCTCATCAGATTTCTCCCATTGTGCTCACTATACAACAAACATTCATCGTAACGTATCAAAATTAAACCTTTTGTTCTATTCTTCAACAATTTGTATCTCAAGTTCATACTCTAAGTAAAAATACAGCTTAATCAACACAAAATCACTAAGATCACAATTATATAATCCCACATTACTTATAACGCCCAAAAACAACATCTAAAACCCTAAAACACAAATTTTGTCCATAAATAGGGATCAAAATCTCCTCATCCTACGTGGCCTACCTCTGCGATTACCGACCTCCGCCGCCAGCATGAATTTCTCCTCTGCCGATGCTTGTAGAAGCTCCCGATCCTACCCTCGACCCATGGGGCCGCCGGTGTCGCCGATTGGTTGACTTAGGGCCCACCCTCTCTTGATCCTATGGGAACCCTAACCCTAGCCCGCCTCTCTTGCCGAAGACGGCGGCGGGATCTGGTGGCTGTCTGATTTGAGGGAAGAAGAAAAAGAAGATGTAGGCAAAAGGCGCAAAAAGGGGAGGAAAAATGGGGATGAGGAGTAAAGTGATATTAAGTGGTTAAATGAATTATTCTTTAGGTGCAACAGGAGTTTTTAGCCTTTGACTTTTTCTCGGAGGGTTTTATGATGAGGACTTGAGTTTTGCTCTCCACAAGCAATTTCCCCTTTTCCCCTTCCTTTGAGGCACAGTAACGTTATCGTGATTCAAATAGTGACGGGTATAAGGTTTTGCCTCTATGTTTTAGTCCATTAAAAGCATCTTTGACAATTTTCTTAAAAATGCATCTATTACAAATTTATAATTTTATTGTCTGTAATGGTATCCTATCCTAATTCCAGTGGTTTGCTATGTAGTAGGAAAGAGTAAAAAACAATAAGTCAGTAGTGTCTTGTGATATCATTGGACAATATATCCGCCATAATCCATTGATACAAGTTACACTAACAATGAATATGATGTATCATTATATACTTAATATGCTACAAGTTACTTCCCCTCCCTTATTGTTGACAATATTCGAATTCATATCTACGATAGCGGAAGCTTAATGTCCATCCCTTTCATCTGCAATTATTTATCTATATGCAACTTCTGACTAACATCATCTGTGATGTATAACACCCTTTCATCTGCAATTATTTTAGCTGTATATGCAACTTCTGACTAGCATCATCTGTGACTGTGATGTATAACACCTGTTACTCCTATTCAATTGTTAATAAAAGTAGGTAATAGATGTTTATGTCGTTATCCAAGTCTTAAACTGAATTATTCAAGAGCCTAAGCATCACATGCATTTGACTTGATTGAAATCAATTCAAATTGGAGTAACATCACATCGTTATCATAATGGAAGAAAATCCAAGTTAACTCTCAATCACCTCTCATTAGCTAGACTTGTTGGGGTGTCATTTTCAGATATGAAGCTAAGTGCTACCAACATTATTAGCATATAAACATGTGCTAATAAATAGGCTATTAAAATGCGTTCCACACCGGTAAAAAACATCACATCCTAGACGGAATATTCCGTCTAGAATAGCCAGATTTCCGTCTAAGTTGACTATCCTAGATGGGATTCCGTCTAGGATGTCGGTCTAGTAAGTTTTCGTTTAGGATGTAGCATTCTAGACGGAATTCCGTCTAGAAAACTCATCCTAGATGGAAATACATCCTAGACGGATAAAAAAACCATCTAGAATATTTCTAGATGGCTAAAATAACCGTCTAGAATATTTCTAGATGGAAATTCCATTTGGGAAGCATCCTAGACGGAATGTTCCGTCTAGGATGAGCATCCTAGATGGAATTTCCGTCTAGGATGCTACAGTTCTTTTTTCTTTTTGCAGAATCTATTTTGTACAGCATATAGTATCACCTGTATACGTTCAATATTTTGCCCAACACCAAATCATATTCATATCCAACACAATCAAATTATATTCCAATATCAAGTCAAATCATATTCAAATAGTACATTCACCAAATTACACAATATTGCACAACACCAAATCATATTCATATCCAACATAATCTAATTATATTCTAATATCAAATTCAATCATATTTAAATAATACATTCACCAAAACACTAGAACAATACATTTAGGCCTCTACCATTTTCTCTAACATTGAATGATCAAAAGACAATGTTACTAGACTCAAATCCTTCAAACAGAAGTTACCTAGGTAATCAAAGAACTATAAAGCTATGAAAAAAATATGTTGGACGTGTTCAAAATCCATTTAAGTGACAAATCCTCTGGAGATATGAGAAAATTGCCTGTTGCGCCATTGACAAGAATGTCAAGCTTCTCAAAGTGCTTGACTGTTGTTTCCAAAACTCTAGTAGTATCTTCATGTTTTCGAACATCACCTTCAAGACCAGTAGCCTGCATAACATAATAAGGGAAAAAATTATTGACAGGTAATAAAAGAGAATCCAATTAAAATATTAACTACAAATATAGATTTTGATAGACCAAAAAAGGAAAGTAGTAAAGAAAACACTGGTAGCCTCAAAAGAAGAAAAACAAAGTGAACTAACTTACAACATTATGAAAACAAAATAATACCTTTACAAAGGAAAAGAGGATTCACTCTAAATTCTTTTTCCGAAAACTAGCTTCTCAAAACCCCATATTCTCCGTGGAACATAATAAAGAGTGAGGAGTTTTCAGGGATGAAAACAAAGTCTAGCTAATAGTATAAGAAATAAGAGATTTGCAAATAATAGTGGTATAATGACGTAAACTCTCTTTAATCCCTGACATGGTTACACGGCTACTCTAATATATTCTACCATAGAAATGAGAATTAAATTCATAGTAAAGATCTATTCAATGCATCAAGTTTTCGTTAGCGGAGTGCAGTAATCTCATCAATCCTCTAATGCTTACAGTGTTAATCTAACCACATCCTACCATAGATAATGTAATTAATCAAATGAATCAAAATACCTAGATGTTCCACATTGATTGGCTTTAATGTTCCACATTGATTGGCTTTAAATTATCCTGTAGTAGTAATAACCTAGAACAATATCTACCGATTAATAAGATCCAAACAATTTCAAACAATTTAATCAGAAAAATCAAAGTTTATCTCACCTTGAGTAATCCCTCTTCGAATCATCAACACAAAGCTTGCTCAACATCGGATTCTGCTCAATAGTGAACTGAGTATAAATGTTGCAAAAATGTGACATATATATCGTACAGATCCAAACAATTTTAAACAATTTGATCAGAAAGGTCAAACTTTATCTCACCTTGAGTAATCCCTCTTCGGATCATCAACAACACAAAGCTTGCTTGACATTGGATTATGCTCAATCATAAACTGAGTATAAC
>NC_033800.1:139257908-139272659 GCF_001876935.1 Asparagus officinalis | reverse complement strand
ACAGACTCCAAGCTCCTCCCATAGGCAAGTAGATATAATCATCAACATCAAAAATCTGAAAACAGACATGTAATACTTTCCCATACCTAGAATTTGTTGGCAATGACTACCATACTCCTCAACCAACCAAGGAGCCTCATAATTTTTAATTTTGTTTGTGATATATATACTGTAACACAGGTAACAAATGACCATGACATACATAACAGAAGAAGAATCAATAATAAAATTAGACAAAATACGTTCATCTTTCCTTTCCGAGTCTGTGTTTGCATTTCGTTCATAAGATACACGAAATCACATATTGAAGAACATAATTTCGATGCATTATACACAAAAATAAAATGAGGATATGAGAAATGAAACTCACTTTCAATGAGGAATAGCTTTTGTGCAAGGCCCCATTATTCCTCTCGCCATTAACTGTTGTACGCAGCGGAAATTTTTGCAGCACCTCTGCTGCACAACAAGAGAGTAAGATCACAACTAAATCCCTGTTTCATCAAGGAAATAAGAATCGAAAGTGTAATATCTCAACAAAGTGGGATATACACTCTTCCACTCATCAGTTCTAGGACTGACCTGTCGATGGAACCTAAACAAGCTATTACAAATCACAAGACAGCAAGACAACGAATTTTACGTGGTTCGACAAATCGCTTACGTTCACGGGGCAAGGAGGGGGGGAGATCTACTACTAGAGAGAAAGATAATACAAATAGGTTTACAATCAGGCAACTCTCACAAATTAAACCCCCAAATTACTCTCAAATCTCTCACAAAGGGATGCACAACTCCTTCTAAAAAATCGGCGTTTTTTCTTCACCAAGAACAGCTGAAAACTCTGTTGTTTTTTGTTTTCTCCTGCATGCTGCCTGCAGCAAAAACCTAGCCACCCCTTTGCTTTTTTTCCTGTACTTGCACACAACCCTAGGCCGATGAAAATATCTATATATAACTGCAATAGCGGATTCAGGTGGGCTTGCTTTTCCCATATGGAGAAATCTCCTCACGCGCTTTTCTTTGCTCGCACCGCTTCATGAACGTGATCTTTTCACGTGGTTTGCTGCTCCACATTGAGTGGTGCCCCCCCTTCATAATTCTCCACCTCGGTGAAGTTTTCTCAAAACTGAGCCGACACCAACCAAAACAAATGCCTCACTTGTCGCGCTCAATACGAAGTGAAACAATTCACGATAACGGACTTAATCCACAACAAGTTAAGAACCCAAATAAGAATGCAAACACTCTCCAAATGTCGGTATCAACACACCAAATTGGCTGCATCATAAAGACTACATACGTATCCTCTTGCCCAAGGAATTAAGCCTCACGTAGTTTACTCAAATGGCCTCCAAAGGCCTCAACACCGAAGAATATTCAAAAGCTCCAAACAATGACCAAACTTAACACCTGAAACAACTTTGGTCAACATATCCGCAAGGCTGTCCTTCGTGTGAATCTTCTCCAAAATGACATCTCCATCATCTAAGACATCACGAACAAAGTAGAATCTGACATCAATGTGCTTCGTGCGTGCATGATAGACCCGGTTCTTCACCAAATAGATAGTTGACATGCTTTCACAATATACCCGAAGGGTCTCCTGTGCAATCCCCAAGTTCTTCAATAATCCACGCAACCACAAAGCCTCCTTAACAGCTTCAGTCACCGCCATATACTCCGCCTCTGTAGTAGAGAGAGGCATTGTGGACTGAAGTGTACATCTCCAATATACCGGTTCTCCTGCTAATGTAAACACATATCCTGAAGTAGACCGGCGCTTGTCAAGATCTTCAGCATAATCTGAATCCACGTAACCGATACAATCCTGCTCATTCTTCTTATCCTTCTGGAAAATTAATCCAACATCCATGGTGTATTTAACATACCGTAGAATCCACTTCATAGCTTCCCAATGACCCTTCCCGAGGTCGTACATGTACATTGATACCATGCTCACGACCTGTGATAAATCTGGCCTCGTACACACCATCGCATACATCAATCTACCTACTGCACTGGCATATGTGACCTTTAACATATAATCTCTGTCCTCAACTAAAACAGGCGACATACTAGCTGAAAGCTTAAAGTGGGGAGCCAATGGAGTGCTAACTGCTTTTGCATTGCCATCAAAACTGAATTTCTTTAACATCTTCTGCAAATAGCTTTTATGTGTAAGCTTCAATCTCCCATTCACCATGTCTCTCTCAATCTTCATACCTAATATCTTCTTTGTTTCTTCAAGATCCTTCATCTCGAACTCGGATGACAGTTCCTCTTTCAACTTTCGAATAGCCGAAGAATTCCTGAAAGCAATAAGCATATCGTCATCTTATAAAAGGAAATATATGTACTCACCATCCTGTAGCTTGTGCATATAAACACATGGGTCATATGGGCTCCTTGCGTACCACTGGCCAATCATGAAGCTGTCGAATCTCTTGTACCACTGTCGCGACTATTGCTTCAATCCATAAAGAGACTTCTTCAGCTTGCAAACCAAATCTTTTTTTCCTGTAGTTTTTAATTCCAATGGTTGTGTCATGTAGATCACCTCATCTAAATCTCCATGTAGAAAGGCTGTCTTCACATCTATCTGGATTAAATCCAAATCTAGCTGTGCCACCAACACTAATAATATCTAAATCGACGAATGCTTCACAACGGGTAAAAATACTTCGTTATAATCAATGCACTCAAGCTTGTAGGCGTCAAAAAATGCTGAAGGTATCCAAATACAGCTGAAGAGAAGATCATCCAAAAAATCAACAAAAGGACACAAGTATAGACTGTCTCGCCCAGCGAGACAGACTTTGCTGTCTCGCCGTGCGAGACAGATTTTGCTGTCTCGCCGTGCGAGACAGATTTTGCTGTCTCGCCGTGCGAGACAGACTTCGCTGTCTCGCCGTGCGAGACAGACTTTGCTGTCTCGCCATGCGGGACAGAGTTGACTGTCTCGCACGCAAGACAGTTTTCAAACATTCAGAAACCGTTTCATAAACCGCCGACATGTGGCCACCAACTGTTCAAGAACGTAGGGAGTATCGTGGGCGAGAATCACGTTGATAACCACCAGAATAACGGAGTTTAAAACGTGGGAAGGCAGTTGCAGCGAGAAACTGTCAGGAATATTCGTTTTCCGAGACAGTATTTACTTCGATAAGAAGAACGACTATCTTACTTCGATAAGATATCGTTTCAAGTTCTCACTTCGATAAACGAAGGAAGAATCATTAAACCCCTCACAATTCAACCAGAATCTGTGATTTGGTGGTCCACGAACCAGTTCAATCAGAATCTGTGATTTGGTGGTCCACGAGTCAAAGCGCTCCCGGCACAGGCAAAGATCCCACGCAAGCAGCGATCCAAACAACGATCCTGCTGTTTGTTTCTCAAAAGTTGTAATTTTTGCTTTGTTGTGTAAAAGAGGTCTTATAAAAAGACTATTTCTCTGAATTTATTGTAATCGCTTGAAGATATAATGAATTCCTCAACAGAACCGACTTTTGACGCAAACAATGGGAGCCAACGGTCTCGCTGCCGAGACCGTCGTGTCGCAACCAATCATCAAGATCCCGGTTGAATCAACGGTCGAGTACGAATTCGACCAAGCGAAGTTTGAGGAGTATTTGTCATCCTCATCCTCAAAGTCTTCCTCGCCTCACAAATGCAGGAAGATTTTATCTTCTAAGAAGGTTTGCAAGTTTTCAACTCCGTCGAACGCTACAGATGAAGACTCTCGCTTGATTGTTGCTGAGGATTCCACTCGCAACCTCTCTGCTCATAATGACTCTTCTTCAATTAAGGAGTCATTAAATCAAAGCCCGCCGGCACTGACGAAAAGAACTCGTCAGAGACGACGCCAACGTCGCGCTCGTCAATTGGCTAAGGCATTGGAACAAACCGACGGGGTTCGTTATCATGCGGACTTAGAGTCGAGGAGGCATCGAGTGGTTCAGTTGTCTCAACGACCAATCACTCATGTCTCTGCTAAACTCACGATGGAGGAATGGACTATTGTCAAAAGGACTCGTTCGACCCTCAAAGAACGCATACAAAAACATCGTGCAAACGCTGCTCTTGCCCGTGCTATCTCACAACAAAGACGAGAAAGGGAGAAGGAAACGGTGACCAAAGAACCACCGAAATTCTGCCAAGTTTGGATTCCAAAAACTGGAGTTGTGCAAAATCAGCATTCGGAGCCCGTTAAGACTCCATACCCACAAGGGGGTGGTTCTAAACGTGCGACTCCCGATATAACCTTGGATCGTTCAAAGGCAACAATAAATTGTCCTGAGAATGCCAACAAGGTTTTACACCCCCAGAAGAAGACGCATTCACCAAAAGACATCGTCATACCTGGGAGGTCATGCCAACAAACGATACGATTTTTTGGCAATCATACCGATGAATCGTATTATCAAATTAGGGGTGTGAATAAATTTCGAAAAAGAATTATTCGCTCTCATTGTTCCTGTGCACGGCTTATAAGATCAGCTGCCCAAGATGATGAATTTCCTGAAGTCACCATCAACGTGGCTGATAAAAGAAAGTCTAAGCGGCATTCAAAAGACTTAAATCCTGACTTTTCCCCGAGAGGAAAAGTCAATCCAAGAATTGCTCAAAGGATGTCTCGACTCCAATTAGGAGCCATCAGACGCAGAGATTACAAAAGAATGCAAGAAGGAATGTCCTCGGAGGATGAATTCTCGGACACTTATTCTGCAATCGCTTCTGATGATACAATGTCTAGCACGGGACAAACCAGAGAAGTACTCACGATCACCTCTGATCAATTTGCTCAAATACTTCAAGAAGCTCTAGCCAAGGGTGGTTCAACAGATCCTCCCAATAACAACATTGGGGGTGGTTCAATTGCACCGTTTAGTAATACTGGGGGTGGCCCAAGTATCTCTGCTCGACATTATTCAGAAAGAGACGATGACGGGAAAATGCAAAAGCTTGAAGACAAAATCAATGCTTTGATGACGGCTCAAGAAGTTAAGAAGACGGGTATTCCATGTCCCTATCCAAGGGAATGGGATTCAATACCGTACCCGGCGAAGTTCAATCTGATTAACTTCACACCGTTTGAGGGGAAGAGTTCGCCGATTCAGCACTTGATTTATTTCAAGTCTCATTTGGGCATGATCTCTGGAAACGAGGCTTTAATGGTCCGGTCATTCGTTGGCACCATTCGCGGGCCCGCCTTCGATTGGTACCGACGACTCAAGCCAGAGAGCGTCAATTGCTGGGGTGACATGGAAAGTTTGTTCCTCAGCAACTTCTTCGATGATGACACCGAAGTGTCAATCGGAACCCTTTTGGATGAGAAGCAAAAAGACGGAGAGTCTATTGATAATTTTGTCAAGCGCTTCCGTGACAAAGCAATGAATTGTAGAGATCCTGTTACAGAGGAGTTTATCATGCAAACATGCCACAATAATCTCTCCATCGATGTCCTGGAAGCCATGGGGGTCGTACCATCCAAAACTTGGAAAGAGTTGAAATTACGTGGCGAACAAGCTGAACACTTTCTTAAAAGAAAGAAAGTTGAGAGAGGTCAACCGACGACATCCACAATTCCTGTGAACGCAACTCTCGATCCGAGGGAATATCTTCTCGCCAATGATAAAATCGAGCTACCGTCTATTAAAGATCAGGAAGGTGCTAAGATGATTACAGATCCAAACTACTGTGCATACCACATAAGGGTTCTTCATCCCACCAATATTTGCTTTGGACTCAAAAATAAGATCCAAGCATTAATTGACTCTGGCGTCATAACGGCGAAGGAGGTCGAGTAAAGACGACCATATTACTCCGATGAGTATACGAGTATAAACTGCTTCTCCACCTCACTCCGAAAAGTATACGAGTATAAACTGCTCCTTAATACTCCAACAGGTATATGAGTCTAAACTATTTCCTTTCTTTCACGGGAAGTTCCTGGAGAATGCCATGCATGGTACTTTTAAGGATAACCCTATTATATAGTTAAACATAATGATAAACTCAGTTTCGCAAGAAAAAGCTGGGGGTGGATGGTTCATGTAACGGAAGTTCCCGAAAGAATGCTATATGTAATTTTCTTAGGAATTACCCGATCATTACAAACAAAGTGTTAAACACTACATCCCCATGGTGATTTTCGAATATTCTTTTGCTGAGATGAGATTCGATCACTTCGTTGGATCAATCTTCCCTCTCAAACCCTCCTTTGGTCAAACCTTTAAACAGTTAGGACCAAAGCCAAAATCCCCTCTCGATTCGTTCCATGAACGAGAGGTCCACAAATTGAACGATCAAACCTTTAAACAGTTAGGATCGTCTCAAATTCCCATCTTGGTCAAACCTTTAAACAGTTAGGACCAAAGCCAAAATCCCCTCTTGATTCCTTCCATGAACAAGAGGTCCACCTTCGATTTGCGCAATCAAACCTATAAAAGTTAGGATTGCTTCCAATCTCAATTGATCAAACCTTATTCAGATTCTCTGAATAGAAATCCCACTTCAAATTTCCTTTGTACCAGGAGATAGAATATAAAATTCTTCCTCTCCATCATCGGGTTTATCTCTACCAACAAACAAGAGACCAGGAGATAGAATATAAAATTCTTCCTCTCCATCATCGGGTTCATCTCTACCAACAAACAAGAGACCAGGAGATAGAATATAAAATTCTTCCTCTCCATCATCGGGTTTATCTCTACCAACAAACAAGAGACCAGGAGATAGAATATAAAATTCTTCCTCTCCAATTCCGGGTTTATCTCTACCAACAAACAAGAGACCAGGAGATAGAATATAAAATTCTTCCTTTCCAATTCCGGGTTCATCTCTACCAACAAACAAGAGACCAGGAGATAGAATATAAAATTCTTCCTCTCCATCATCGGGTTCATCTCTACCAAAAAAAAAAGAGACCATAATACTCTAATAGGTACACGAGTCTAAACTGTTTCCCTACCATCAACAGGAAGTTTCTGGAGAATATCACTCAAAATATTCTTAAGAATAACCTGGCTACCTCCCAACGGGTATACGAGGTTAAACTATTTCCTGAGAACTCAAAATATACATGAGTATAAACTGTGTTCCTACGAAGACTGATACAGTGATTAACAATGCGGTATCAATTTGATGACAAAAGCTGAATTCACAAGTACAAATTCCAGCTTCAATTCAAGATCTCGACGACGGTCAAACGATGAACGCGATGCTGGATAAATCTTAGCTATTCTACAAAGCACTGAATAGACTGAGAGACAAAGAGATCAAGTGTTGAAGCCATCTACAAGTTCTTCTACACGATCTACTCAACCAAGCATTGAAAGGATCATAAGTAAGACCTATCTTATCCAAAGCATCCCAGAACTCCTCTATAAAAGATTGAGTCTGGAATACTTTGGAGGGGGTATCTGTAGGCGTCAAAAAATACTGAAGGTATCCAAATACAGCTGAAGAGAAGATCATCTAAAAAATCAACAAAAGGACACAAGTATAGACTGTCTCGCCCAGCGAGACAGACTTTGCTGTCTCGCCGTGCGAGACAGATTTTGTTGTCTCGCCGTGCGAGACAGACTTCGCTGTCTCGCCGTGCGAGACAGACTTCGCTGTCTCGCCGTGCGGGACAGAGTTGACTGTCTCGCACGCATGACAGTTTTCAAACATTCAGAAACCGTTTCATAAACTGCCGACACGTGGCCACCAACTGTTCAAGAACGTGGGGAGTATCGTGGGCGAGAATCACGTTGATAACCACCAGAATAACGGAGTTTAAAACGTGGGAAGGCAGTTGCAGCGAGAAACTGTCAGGAATATTCATTTTCCGAGACAGTATTTACTGTCTCACTGGGCGAGACAGCAAACACTGTCTCGGCCAGCGAGACAGTAAACACTGTCTCGCCATATTAATTCTGTCTTTTGTTGAGTTTTGTTAGTTATGAACCCCAGAGGCTATAAATACCCCCCTAGGGTCATTTCTGACAGAGGCTGATCATTTTGAGAGCACTGTTGAGCAGAGAGAGCAGAGTTCCTGAGCTTCCAGCCATTCCTTGATATTCGAGCTTTGACTTGATTTCAAGAAGAACGACTATCTTACTTTGATAAGATATCGTTTCAAATTCTCACTTCGATAAACGAAGGAAGAATCATTAAACCCCTCACGATTCAACCAGAATCTGTGATTTGGTGGTCCACGAACCAAAGCGTTCCCGGCACAGGCAAAGTCCCACGAAAACAAAGATCGATAGACGATTTTTGTGTTTGTTTCTCAAAAGTTGTAATTTTTGCTTTGTTGTGTAAAAGAGGTCTTATAAAAAGACTATTTCTCTGAATTTATTGTAATCGCTTGAAGATATAATGAATTCCTCAACAGAACCGACTTTTGACGCAAACAAAGCTGTGCATATCCCTTGGTAACCAATCTGGCTTTGAACCAAAAGTCCCCAATAGAAGATCCCTCCTTCTTCGCATATACCCACTTGCAACCAATAGCTTTCTTACCATTAGGTAGCTTTGTAAGTTTTCAAGTGTCGTTCTTCTGAAGAGACCGCATCTCCTCCTCCATAGCTTCCCTCCACCTGATCGAATCAGGGCTAGACTCTGCCTCCCTGAATGTGGATGGAACCATATTATCAATGACCTTCACTGATAATACATATGCGACCATGACATTATTATATCTAGCTGGCCGACGAATCACCCTTCTAGGTCTATTCGCTACAATAGACTCCTGAACATGATCCTGCTCCTGAGTCTCATAATCTACTGTATCCTCTATCTACCCGGTTGTCATCTCATCTCCTCCTAGTATCACCTCTGTAGGAGCCTCGATGGATATAATGTTCTCTGGAGTGAGTGGAGTCACATCATCCTCCACCTGCTGTGATATCTCCTAAATCTGATCTTCCTCCACCTACTGAGGAACTTGAGGGTTCATCATGTATTCCTTGTTAAATGTAACATCCTTGTTAATAACTATCTTATTGTCCTGTGGATCTCATAACTTGAAGCCTTTAACTCCATCTCTAAATCCCACAAAGACTGCTTTCCTCGCTCTCAGATTTAATTTACCATCACTGACATGGTAATAAGCAGGACACCCAAATATCCGAAGCAACTCATAGTCACTAGCTACCAAACCAGACCAACGCTTTAACGGAGTCTTCTCCTGTATCGCAGTGTACGACAACCTATTCACGAGATGGCTGGCATAAACCAACGCATCAGCCCAAATGAATCTAGAAAATCCACTCTGTGTTATCATACATCACACCTTCTCTAGTAAGGTACGGTTTAATCTCTCAGTCACCACGTTCTGTTGCAGTGTCTCTCGAAATGTGAAGTGTCGCCTAATGCCACAATCCCGGTAAAACTACAGAAATAGATCACTCTTATACTCTCCATCATTATCTGAATGTAGAGTCTTCACCTTTCTACCTATCTGCAGCTCTACTTTCTTTTTCCACTCCATAAAAATATCCAGGACCTCATGTTTATGCTTCATAGGGTATACCTAATTCCTCCTGGAATAGTCATCAATGAAAGTGACAAAATAGTTAGCCCCATTAAGTGATGTGTTCTTGGAAGGATCCCAAATATTTGTGTGAATGTAATCTAATATACCTTGGGTGTTGTGAATAGCAGTATCAAACTTCACTCTAGTCTTCTTTCTAAGTACACAATGCTCACACAGCTCCATCTTGCAGGTCTTACCACCTTTCAATAGCTCATGTTTCTCCAATAACTGCAAAGACTTATCTCCTGCGTGTCCTAGTCTCATGTGCCATAATATGGTAGTATTCTCCTCTGTAATGATAGAAGCTGCCAGACCCCCTGTAACTGTCTTGCTTTTCAAGTAGTATAAAAAGTTTTCCATGACTCCTCTCATCACCACCATGGAACCCTTCATGACCTTCGCTATAGCATCTTCTAAGGTCATCCGACAACCAGCTGCCTCTAAAGTACCAAGAGAAATAATGTTCTTTGTCAACTGTGGCACGAACCTCACTTCTTTTAATTCCCTCATCACTCCGTCATGTATCCTAATCCGGACTGAACTAATACCACCAATAGAGAATATATGGTCATTTCCCATAAGCATGACATCCCCTCTTTCTAGCTCCTCAAAGCTAGAGAACCAATCCCTTCTAGGGCATATGTGATATGTGAGTCCTAAATCCAACATCCACTCCGTGGAGTTGGCATAGCAAACTGACGGCAGTGCAGGGCATGAATAGCTCGAAGAATCTGACTCTGAATGTTCATCAATAGCTTTTGCAACATTCACTTCTGAAGCTTGTACAGCTTTCCCCTTGTTCTTCCCGGCTTTTACCTTCCACTTTGGGCAGTCAATCTTCCAATGTCCTTCTTCTTTATAATACCGATATTGATTTCTACCAACACTTTTATGGACACCTCTATTCTTTAATTTTGAGCGGTTGAACTGGCGACGGTTTGAATCACGACCTCGAACTACTAGTGCATCTCCTGATGCCTTCTCGGAGGGTTCACCATCACTCTTCCTCAACTCATAATTCACCAAAGCTAAGGTCACCTTCTTATAGATAACAATAGTTCTTCCATTGATCATAGTGAGAATGAACGTATCGTAATCATCCTCGGGCAACGAACACAAAAGTAACATCGTATTGTCTTCATCCTCAACTATGATATCCACATTGGCCATATCTAAAAGTAGCTTCATGAAATTGTTGGCATGCTCCCTAATAGAAACTCTCCTCTTCATCTTGAATTGGTAAAACCTCTTTTTCAAGTGAAACTGATTCTCAATGCTCTTCGTAAGATACTTCTCATTGAGTGTTTCCCACATTCTCTTTATCGACATCTTGTTCATTACGTCATAAATAAGATCCGGCGTTAAGCATGACCAAATAACTCCACAAGCCCTACTATTCATATTCTTTCAAATATTTTCCTCCATGTCTTCAGGTTTCTCTTTTAACTTAAGAGTCTCCTCCAAATTCTGTGCATCCAATGCGTCCATCACCTGACACCTCCACAATCCGAAATTAATCTTGCCGTTGAAGTTCAGAATATTAATCTTCGTGTTATTGATGCTCAGACTCTGTATCGCCTTCGTAAGAGACAAATGTGCTTGGTTCTCCCATGTTGTTGATCTAACTCTTTAGATAGGAATCCTTCACCGAATCCTTCGAATAAGCCTTAAGCCAAACCTGAAGCTCTGATACCACTTGTTGTGCGTAGCAGAAATTTCTGCAGCATCTTTGCTGCATAATAAGAGAGTAAGATCACAACTAAATCCCTGTTTCACCAAAGAAACAAGAATCGAAGTGTAATATCTCAACAAAGTGGGATATACACTATTCCTCTCATCAGTTCTAGGACTGACCTATCGAGGGAACCTAAACAAGCTATTACAAATCACAAGACAGCAAGACAATGAATTTTACGTGGTTCGACAAATCACCTACGTCCACGGGGCAAGGGGGGAGATCTACTGCTAGAGAGAAAGAGAATACAAATAGGTTTACAATCACGCAACTCTCACAAATTAAACCCTCAAATTACTCTCAAATCTCTCACAAAGGGATGCACAAACTCCTTCTAAAAAACCGGTGCTTTTTCTTCACCAAGAACAGCTGAAAACTCTGTTGTTTTCTGTTTTCTCCTGCATGCCACGTGCAGCAAAAACCTAGCCGCCCCTTTGCTTTTTTTTCCTGTACTTGCACACAACCCTAGGCCAATGAAAAAAATCTATATATAACTGCAACAGCAGATTCGGGTGGGCCTGCTTTTCCTATACGGAGAAATCTCCTCACGCGCTTTTCTTTGCTTGCACCGCTTCATGAACGTGATCTTTTCACGGGCTTTGCTGCTTCACATTGAGTGGTGCCCCCCCACCCCACCCTCACGTTCACATTAACCAAATTCTTATTCGGTAGCTTCACTTTCTCTTTCTCTGTCAAATTATCTTTCTCCTCAAACCTCTGCCTCTCCTTCTCAACCGAAACCTTAGTAAGCGTCTCCCTAGTGATAGCTCAGAGTTGGGATTGATCTCCGACGAAGAATCCGCTCTCGATTGGCGGTGAGGTGCTTGATGATCCTGGCAGCGACGGAGGAGTGTTTCCTCGTCTTGGATTCGTCCCTGCTGTCATCGTCTTCGAAAAATAAGAGAAGGAGGGGAGGAGAGAGAGAGAGAGAGAGAGAGAGAGAGAGAGAGAGAGAGAGGGGGGGGGGGGGAGAGGGGGGGGGGAGGGAGAGGAGTGTGTGGGAAAATGAATTGGGAAGGCGACAGGGTTTACAAACAAGGCTAGGGTTTCTTTTTTTTATTATTATGTGGGACCCACTATTCTAGAGGGAAATTTTTTGTCTAGGATGTATCCTAGACTGAAAATTTTCGTCTAGGATGCTTTTCTGTCTAGGTTGCCAATCTAGATGGAATTTTCCGTCTAGGTTGTGACAACCTAGACGGATTATCCTAAATGGACATTTTTTTCGTCTAGAATGCATCAAACTAGGCTGAAAAAATTCCATTTAGGTTAATCCATCTAGCTTACTTGGTTTTCTACTAGTGCCAAATACACGCTTGCTCATACCAACATGTCTTGGATACTTGTCAACCCACAATTTATACGGCATCATTGGGGCCATCAGTGAGCAAATCATATTCAAACATGCCATGCATGAGATTTTCCCAATATTCTGCTATGTCTTATTATGTAAGCCTTCATCTTGGAAGAAAAAGGGTGAAAAAAGGAAAAAGAAAATTTTGTAAAATGAGAATATAAAAGGTTAATAGGTCTATTATAATAAAAATGGTATTAGGGGCGGATCCGTATGGGGTCTTGAGGGGCAATTGCACCTCTATCAATTTCAAAATTACATTGTGAAACTTTTTTAAACTTCCAATATGCCCCTATATTTTAACAATATTTGCACCCTAGTAGATGATAAAGTATATTGAGTGCAATGAAAAAAAAAGCAACTTGTTAGAATATTATTAAAATACGAGGTAGTGAAACTGATATTAAAATATATAGAGTGCACTCCTATAAGGTGCTGTAGTTTACAATATATTATAATTTTATTTTTGATGAATAGATGTTTAATCAACCCGCCCCCACCCACCCAACAAAAAAAAAAAATCCGCCATGTTTTAGATGAGAAGCATATTATGGTTTGAAGTTTCTATTTGGTATGCGCTGTACCAATATCTAGTAGCTCAAATTAAATAGAACAAAGATGTGCATGTCTTTTATGTTCACTACAAGAAAAGATATGTTATTGTTTTCAAGCCTCTCCATTTATTAAGTTTTGACACCTGAAAATATGTTAATTACGCAAACACATTGTGTTTTGTATCTGTCTAGTAATTATAAAGATGTTAGGACGATGGCTATGTTACATTGAATTAAAATATAATCTGTACATCGACTCTTTAATCAAAAGTGGTCATCCTTACATTTTTATTAATTGTGTAAACATATAGTTATAGATATGTAGCTAATGGATTTAAACTTATCCAGCTAGCAAAATAATCTCTAGCAAAACTAAGAGAAAGAAAAGAAAAATCACATGATATATAAGCGCATACAAAAAATGAAGAGAAAAAGAAGAAACAAAGAGAGGCAAATTACACGTGAAAGCATCAATTTCCATTATTTGCCAAAAATAGTACACTCAACCTCACGTGTTGTGAAGAGATAACCTCTAATTTTCAGCTGTCCATTTCTGCTATCGCCTAATTGAAACAGACCCAAGAAAAGGCACACGCCAACTCCATGACAGCCCCCACAAACGCGCCAAGAAATCCATTACCACGTGATCAAAAGGCTAATTAGTACTTAAATGTCCTGTAGTTCCCCCTATTTGCACTTATGTATCCTAAAGTTTATAAAAGTTGCACTTTGAAACCTTCCTTATGTAGGCGTGACAATTTCCCTTGAATTTTCTCATAAGATACTTGTAAGTTAATTTCAGAGCATTTTGACCTTTGACGATGTTAAATTTACAGTTAAACATATCATAGTTCTACTTTAAAGCTGCCCAAATATATTATAAAATAGAACTATGGTGGTTTAATAATAAATTCAACAACAGTAAAGACTAAAGTTATAAAGTTAGTATCTGAGTTTCGGATGGAAAATTTTTAGAAAAAAATTATTACATTTACACAATACAATGCAAATTAGGAGAAACAGACGTTATCAAAAAGAACAATTTTTCACTGTAGACCCGATCTGCGTTTTTATTACCAAAACCGACCAAAAATTTTTTTAATTACCAAATTCGACCCGTTTTATGCCACGTAGGCTTAAGCTCATTTCCTAATTAGTCGGGGTTGCCAACCCCGACTGTTTAGAAGTTGTTAAACCGTAATTAGAAGCCTTAAACCTGATTTAATTGGGGTTTAACAATTCCTAAACAGTCGGGGTTGGCAACCCCGACTAATTAGGAAATGGGCTTAAGCCTACGTGGCATAAAACGGGTCGATTTTGATAATTAAAAAAATTTTCGGTCGGTTTTGGTAATAAAAACACAGATCAGGTCTACAGTAAAAAATTGTTCTTATCGAAAACCCTCGCCCTCGGATTCTGTCATGTCATCCACGAGAGCCTGCAAAGGCACAACGTTTTGGGCTTTTAACCGCTGGGCTACGCGTTGTCACACCGAACCACGTGTGAGGCGAGTGTTAGTTTTAATATTGAAGGAGACAGAAATTCTGAGGCGTGAAACACTTTCCTTAAAGAAATATTT
>NC_033800.1:139235935-139256908 GCF_001876935.1 Asparagus officinalis | reverse complement strand
TGATTTCTTCTTTTGTGACTAGCCCTACATGTTGTCTATCACCTTTAATTTGTATCACGTTCTAACTCAGTCTCTATCTCTCTCAGTAACGTCCGAAACATCGCTCAACGATAACAGCGAGCAGAAAATAGCAGCACTGTGCCGACTTCACGCGCGTTTTTCGGCCACCTCCGGTCTCCGTTTTCACCACCGTCTTCGCTGGTGTATAGCCCTTTATATGTCTATCACACGGTATCTTCCTTTCACTTGGGCTCATTTTCTACCTCTCGTTATATCGCTTCGAATATTGTTAGTTCTAACTTGCTCCCAACTAGCTAGAACTAACATAAGGAGATGAGAGAGCTGGGTTTGAGGGACTGAAGAGATGTGATAAGATTATTTTGGGGATTTTAGCTTAGCTGACATGTAATAATTGCTAAAAAAGATCTGCAGTACAAAGTATCATACTTCAAGGGGCTGAATCACATGCGAGAAACTAAGAGGGGCTGCAGCACATGAAGTTTCTGTTTTTGGGGCCTGGACACATTTTTCCCTAAAATTTTTTATGGTGTTTTTTTTTTTTGCATAAAATTTGAGTTTTTTCAAAGTTTGTAAAGTTCAGATTTTCAAGGGCCCGTCTATATGTCAATCTTTTTTTTTTACGATTTCCAAAATTTTAAGGTAGTTTTTGGAAATTTTGAATTTATTCCATTAAGTATTTGATGGTTAATTGGTTACTCAATAAAAAGACCGTCGTGCAAGCAAAAGTAGTATAAGGAGGAAGATATGCACATTAATACATTAAGGGACAACTTGGAGTTCAATAATGCTTTTAAGGGGGACTTGGTCATTTTGTCCTAAAATAATTTATGGATGTAAGTGGTTCACAAGACAGGAGGTGTATCTACAAGTTAACCTCCAAATTTCCTCTTCAAACCCATCGATCACGTCATTGACCAGAACGCGCACAAGGTTCAGGATATCTGTTGTTATGTTATGATCTGCTTTAGACACTCTACACTAATGTAACCTACGGCGTGAATCAAGCTCCCAGCCCTAAACGAAGTTAACCGGAAATGAGGGGGGGGGGGGGGGGTAGGGTCGGGGGACAAATCTAGAGGACACACTTGAATATATATCTAATTTCTGCCACTGGCAAATCAAACACCGCTATTTTCTGTGCTCTTAACAAATCTAGTTGGGCGACACAAAAATGGAACCAAACTTGCACGCTGATATACCTACAGATCGTGCAGTCGTTGAATACAAATATGACCAATCTCTTGATACGTGAAGATGGGTTGGGCATCAGACATGAACAGAGACTTTTCCCAAGTATTTATCGAAATCTGCCAATAACACTAGATAATATTATTATATGCACTACATGAACCAGTACACCTACACATAAGGTCACTAGGCAGATAAAACAAGACGTTTCTCGTACATATAACACAACCTCCACATTACACAACCTCGTTCTGCCTCTAAAACCCAAAAGAAAAGGAAAAAAAAATAGAGAGAGATAATATAACAGCAGGAACGGACAGCACAAACAAAACAGCCCTAACATGGAAACTATACTCTGTATACATCCCCTGCACAAAATCACTTATATACTAAAAACTACACTGGTTTGGAGGAGATGATCTCCATCGAATTGGCGCGTTTTGAGTATGAAGAATAGATTTAACTCAAAAGAGCTCCCTCCCACTTGCATAAGACATCACACATTCTTAATTTTTCCTCGGAGAAGCTGATTTCCTGGGAACTAAGCACTCCCATCTAATAGTGCTGCTTTTGTTGAGCCTACAGTTTCTCGTTCATTTTGAAGGCAAAGATGCAGGATTTGAGTAGATTGATACTGTAGGCCGAAGTTTGGAAATTCTCTAATTGTAGATTTTCACAGGCTTTTCATATGTGTGTCGGTTCTGCATGGAGAGAGAGTCATGAAGTTTTAAGCTATTTATAGTTGAATGTCTCCATCAAAATTTCCTAAGAGATCAATGCACCAAGTAAAATTTATTTTTAAAAAAAGAATTAAAAACACTTTAAGCACACGTTATGTAGACAGTAACATCTCACCTGATTGGCTGTGTAGAGCCTTTTTGGAGCAGTGTCAGCGTGCTCCAATCCAAGGTACTGTTCCCAAGCTCCATAGACATCTCTTCGCTGCATTGAGACATAACAGTACATGTGAATGAATGGGAAGAGGAGAGGAGAGGGAGTGAGGGAGAAACATAGCAATATTTCATACCTGAAACCGGCTAGATACAATATCTGAATCCTGAAGGTACTCAGGCCGACCAAGTGATAGAAATGCGAACTTCCACTGAGAAAAAAGAACAAGATGAAAACTTCCACAAAATGCGAAAACTAAACAAAAGTAATAAAAAGGCAAGTATTTTCCAAATGAAGGGGCCTGCAGGGTTATCTCCAAATGTACTGTTCATTTTCTTTTAAGCTACCTGCTCTTGAGCATGATGCTCTGTAAGTAACAGGAATTTCACTATTCTAGTTGGAGTGTGAATGTGCATGACCTCTATCTAACCACGATACATGTTCCGATGGTCAAAACAAGATCACTATTCTAGTTGGAGTGTGTATATGCATGATGGTTAATTGGTTATCGAACCGAAAATTAATACTCCAATGGTCAAGGCATGGGGAACCTAAAATACAGAAGGTATAATGATGCACCTCATCTCAGTTACAACTTCAAGTGTGACCCCAAGTGTGAGCATATCATAATCATCATGTGACATATTTTGACGTTAATTCCTCTTTCATGTAATTAAGTGGGTTTTAACAAATTATTCAAACGAACACAATTTTTTTTCTTTGTTCTTGTTGAGGGGTGGGGGAGGGATTTGAGAATTCAAAACTCTATGCTAACATAATGTACCTGGCTTACTGAAAGAACTTGCAATAAGCCATCAATACTACCATGGGTTGAAAAAAATATAATGACCTAAAAAAATAATGTTGCATCACCGCAGTTTTTAGCTAACTGCACCCTAATGTTGAAAACAATGATAACGCATAATGTAACATTCTACCCCCTGTTAAGGGTTAAAGGGGGGAAAAAGGCAAAAAAATGTAACGCATA
This sequence comes from Asparagus officinalis, assembly GCF_001876935.1. NCBI lineage: Eukaryota > Viridiplantae > Streptophyta > Magnoliopsida > Asparagales > Asparagaceae > Asparagus > Asparagus officinalis. Next base: position 139,253,820 of record NC_033800.1, on the reverse strand, counting down.
ACGTAGATTATTTTAGTAAGTATTTACATATTTTATAACTAGAGAACATTCATAATGATTTTAATAATTAGAATCATCAAAATTTTCAAACATAACATCATTTATTCACAAATACCAAATTATACTATCACTATTTCTTAACAAACACTAGTCAAATACGCTTAATAACCATTCCAAAAGCATGAAATACATCAAGCTTGAGACCAATCGTATCAGTCTAAACAAAAACAATCAAACCAGCAGCGTAGGACCTCACCAGCAGCGTGGGACCCCCTATCGTCATCGAGAAGGTGGTTGCCGTTGAGTCAAGTCAGTCCAGGTTCACGGTATTGTGATTCTCATCTTCAATTAGGGTTTTGAAGGGGTGTAGTTTGATGAGGGTTTTGGTCTTCGTTTTTGTATTCTCCTTTGTCATAGGCAGCAAAGAGAACATTCGGCAGCGACGAGAAAAGATATCGAGGAGTGATTTAGGGTCTTCTGAAGGGCGTAAAGAGAAATTGGGGGAGGCGAGAGAATTCTGAGGGCGCCGATTGATCCCAGAATTGAAGGGAGGACGGGTTTTAACTGGAGTGAATGATTGGATTTTATCTAACTTAAAATCCAACGATTGGATTTTATATATCTTAAAATCCAACAGTACTGAAAAGATGACAATTTAACACATCATAAATCAATGTTAAGTGACACGTTACATAACGTGCGTTTTTTTCAGAAATCGCAACATTATGAACTGGGACGTTTTCTTAATGGGTTTATCTAACAAATTCCTCTCGTTATGCTACATAACACATTATAATGCGTTATGAGTTGCGTTTTTTTCAACATTTCTGCAGCCTTCTGTAGATTAATCACCGATGGCGAAAAGCTAGCTCTTCTGAATAACACAGCGTGAAGCAGGCGTTTGGGAAAATTTTGGCATTCAATTTTATGCAAGAATACTAATGAGCACAGTTGGAACAGCTAAATGTATGTAATAACATGAGACATAGAAACAATTTCTGAGACCGCCTTACTCTCCCATATTGTCAATAGATAGTCCACCTCAAATTAGTATGTGTTGTTTCCTTCCAATTTTTCTCTAGGAAACAAAAGTAGGATCAGTGGTGTCAATGTGCAAGGCGCAATGCGGGACGCAAAGTATCTTTACGCGCACATGCGCAAGGACCAACACGATGCGCTCGCCCGAGTGATGTGAGGTGCACACAGCACACAATTTTTCAAGATAGGATAATCAAGCATGAAAGAATATGTTTAGGCATTCACATAAAAAATATGTCATGATAAATAATATCTTACGACAAAATCACAATATAAGGTCTTATATTCTAATGCTAACACCTAACATAGCAACAAAGTTCATAATTTTTCAAATCAAATGTCAGATCAAGACTAATATCCAAGCAAAGAATTAGTTACGGTCCTCAATTGAAGGCTACTAAAAAGGCCTAATGGGTTTATTTTGCTTTTTGGGATATGGATTATCAAATATAAGGACTCGATTAAAATGTTAAACAAACAAAAATATGAGGGTATGCACTACATGCACCCTACACAAAGTTAGGATTTACACGAGGCGCAAAAGGCACTATTGCATCAAATGTGAGGTGCTCCACCACCACCCCACATCACAAGGCGCATGAGGCGCAGTGAGGCGCGCGCCTTTGAAAACAATGAGTAGGATTCCATGTCAAATAAGTCCAGAAGAAGAACCATAGTGAAGTATTAATATACACTGGGCATGACGGACTGGAGATGGGGGGGAAAAGGGAAAGAAAGAAAAAGAAAGTGCGCTTGCTTCAATTAGATTAAGTATCTGACACGATAGTTCACACTAGTGCATAGACATATAGCTTACATGAATGTATAAGAACTGGACATTGCTTATGACGGCAAAGTGAGCATTAATTACCTTAGAGAATTCTTCATCAGGAACCTGCAGTTTCTTTTGGATACGTGCTTTCACCTCGGATAAAGTTTCACCTTCATGAATAACCAAGAAGAATGGTTCCCCAAAGTTTTGAACCTGCTGCAAAAATTGAAGGGAAAAAAAACCCTTAATTTTAATAAGGGAACTGTATGCATGTATAGAACAGAACAAATACTAGAACGGGAACAGGATGAGTAGAAGGATGAGGTTTGCGGGCCAACTAAGTTAATTTATAATGAAACTGTATGTGTGTATAAAACAGAACAGAGAACAATGGAAACCTAAGTTGCATGGGTACTGGTACGGGTACGGGACACGGCAAATTTGTAAAAGGTAGAGTACAGGGACACGGCTATGAACATGTATGTTATGTACATTTATATGTATTAAAACTAGTAATTTACATACGATCAATATTGTTTTTTTCATTTACATAAGATCAATATCGTAGAAATAGATGTGGAGGGTAGAATATGCATCCAAGAAGTGTATGACGAGCGTTTTAAATTTAAACATGTAGTATATAATTGAGTATATGCTTGAACACCATAAGTATATATTCAAGAAGCATCCAAGAAGCTTGGATACGGATAGGTACGGGTATGGCTTCCGAATAGAAATACCGAGGTAATATAGATGGAAACAGAATGAGTGGGAGGATGGGTTCTACATTTCCCAGAAATCACTTGCCCATCTTTTGCCTTGAAATAGGAACAAATTGGTCAAATTGATAAAAACACTTCCGGAAAATTGATAACAAAACTTTTCGCTTTTCATTCCTATGAAAACAGGGGCTTGGAACTACATCAATGCTAATAAAATTTGAAGTATATAAATTGATACATCCATCATGACCCAAATTTCCAGTACGTATTTACCATCTGATTCTGATTAGGATCTTTCATGAAATGGTAGACATGAATCAAGCGATCGTGAGGACCAAGATTTTTCTCCTCTTCTGGAATCTGCAATGCAATAGAGTAAGAACTATTAAAAGCAGTGGTTTTTTTTAATCTCTGAACATAAATCAAAAATCATCAGGGATCCCCTCGTTTGATGATGCATGTTAAGCCATCAGACTCTAAGCAAATGATATTATCAAAAGCGTGAATCAGCAAGCTCTGGAAACGGGTTACTCACCTCTTCTGCACGCAATGTCCAGTACTGATCATTTATGTTTTCTATCTTTTCATTAGGAGGAAATATCTGCAGAAATCATTGTAAGACTTGTAAGCAAGGGGGGAAGCATCGACACACAAACACAAATACAAGAGTCGGAATGTAAATAGTACGCCCCCCACCCCCCAAACAAAAAAAAAACCACGCAGATGTTTGAATAGTTATATTTAGATTCCCAGGTAACAAGAGCGGTATAAAAAAGTCAATTTTAGGTAGTAAATCAATTGCATTACTTAATATAGTTATTTCTAATTTTTTTTGCCGATTACAACCAAATTATCTTAAGATACAAAACCAAGAGGGCATAAATTAGCTATAAATTCAAATTCTGTTGTTGCAACAGCAAATGCCTCAGGAAAAAACCTATGCACAACATTCATGCAAAAATTACTCATCAGCTCAGGACCAGCATGCTTCACTTACACCATAAATTAGATGTAATTGGTTATGGTACTTTACTTGATAGAGCATTTACGTTATCCAAATGTGTTTACAAGCCAACATTCATGCAAAAATATTGTCTTATAGACAAATACCACAGGAATACCTTATAGATCTTGTGATAGAAGACCTCAAGCAATCTGAGTTCAGCATTTGGCTGAGATAGCTCCACCTATTTTTTTTTTAAAAAAATTAAAAAAAAAACACCAAGAAGACTTTTCAGTAGAACCATGTGTTTCAAAATAACCTATGCACAACTTACAGGTTAAACAAGGAGCAAGATTGTGATTAGAAGAAGAAATGATAACTTCAAAAAACTAACCTTACTCTTGAGATCATTAATTACATCACCTACAGTGCTGTTTTTGGGTAATCGAATGGTGTGAATTACAACCTGATAAGAGAACAAATTTGTTAAGTACATAGCTAATTCAAAATTCATAAGAACAAGGTATATCAAGCCACTGACCTCATCCTTGGTGGCATGATGAAATGCAACTTTAAGAGTTTTTAAACATTGCAGTTCAGGAAGAGGAATATCCAGTATTTCATAATACAATATGTCAGAAGTCTGTCCAAAAAAATATCATTAGATTCGATGGTTGCACCATGACACATGTAATAGGATTTAAATTCATTACTAACTAAACCAAATTATAGAAAAAATTCTACCTGATTGTAATGGACGAGCATTTCTGAAAGATGCTCAACACCGCGGTATTTGATTGGCTGGGGTTTAGGTTGCTGAGAGTAACAATTGTGAGACGTTAGACGGATTTTTGATGCATCATCTAAACCAAGTTGTCGAGCAACTCTTTCCACAACATCATCATAGGTGAAAAGCTTTGACCTTAGGAGAAGAAAAAAAGCGTAAGAATAAACAATTTGATATTATGGTGCAAACCACAGAAGCCACAACTGAATGACAGTAAAGAACAGCTATAATCGTTATATTTGCGCTTACAGTTCCAAACAAAAATCGTCCTCTTTTGGTTTCTCCAGTGAGCGAAAATGGACAACCTGTGCCATCATGAGATGGACAAGCATTATATAAGTGCTTCACTAATTTACATGATCAAGATAAGTAGATGTTATGAAAAGCAGAAGACAGTGCATGTTCCAGCAAGTTGTGCAGTAGAATTGTGACCCTAGCAGACATCTTGCATTAAAGAGAGATAATATGATATATAAACAAAAATAAATAAATGGATTAAAAAAATAGACCTAAATTGCATCTCTTAAGAAAAGCCTTGGTGTCAGTGACATGAAAATGAGCAGACTGCGAAAGTATCTGAAGTGTCAGTTAAAAGGAACTTCTTCACAAGCAACACCATGATTTCCACCTGATTTCCAAAGATATAATGTCCTAACACTATGATTTTAGCTTGTTTACCTCCAAACTACTTCCACATTCCACCAGGTAATGAAGTTGAGTTATCACCTAAGCTCCCTGTTCGTCTATTATTAACATTCGATGAATACCTGAAGCGTCAGTTAAAAGGCTCTTCTTCGCAAGCAACACCATTCTTTTCGCCTGATTTCCAAAGGTATAATGTCCTAACACTACGGTTTTAGCTTGTATTTACTTCCTAACTACCTCAATCCACATTCCACCAGGCAGCGAACAAGTTATCACCTAAACTCCCCGTTCATCTATTATGAACATTCAACGAATACCTACCACTATGATCTGGAGTCACTGCCAACAGCCAAATTTCCTCAAGGCAGAAGAAAACACGGGGAAAAAATTATATATTACACGTAAATATCTAAACTGTATCGTGCCATGTTCATTCCCTGGCTACTGGCACTGGCCTATGCCAGTTCTGAGATCCATGACAAAAGATTTTTATATCCATTTGAAGAATCATAGGTCTAAAACTAATCTACGTGCTAGATCTCGTGAAACTATTGGATAAAGTAAATTACAATGAAATTTTGTAGTGACTCATTACAACAAGCAATGATATTCAGAAAAAGAAAACCACAAGAAATTGCAATACCAGTATACCTGACGATTATGAACATATTCCAAAAATGATGGAACATCAGGATAGCGACACTGGTCTTCACTCTCTGGAGTGGGAGCTTTTTGGTAGCAGATGATATCACCATCTTCCAGCTGAAAATATAGAGCCAATGTGTTAAGAATTAAAGGTGCTCATCAAGAAAAATGTAATTATGTATTTAACAAACCTGGCTAGCTCGGAAAGTGAGCTTCCTGTCTATGTGCTCGCACATTACACTAGGTTCATATTTAATTTCCTGACCAATAAAAACAGAAAGGTAAGAGTACTAAGTTAAAAGAATGTTAACCAATTACAAACTCAAGAATCAACACAAAACTAAGCATGAAAAAATGGAAGATAAATCAAGTATTAAAAAAACAAAGACATAAGCACCATGCAAAACGAAAAAAGTTCATGCTGTGACCCACCTCATAAAGCTCAATTTCTTCATCTGGAAGAAATCCAGCCATCTTATTCAACTTCGAGAGAATTTCTGTTGGCTTCCCTAAAGCCTTGACAAAGAGCCTTCCCACATACCTATGCGCAATAAGGTTGAACAAGTATAAGTTATTAGACAAATATAAGTTGTACACCCAAGATCAACAAGGCTAACACAAAATTTAGTTAATGTCCTGGAAAAGACAACCATTCCAAGGAAATTCAAACAGAGTAATTAACAGGAAACAGATAAATACCTCAGCTCTTCCTTTTCAGGATCATAGAGCTTGAAAAAAAGCAGTATATCTTCCTTAGTTTTATCTGGTGGAGGAAGAGGTTGAAGATCCTACATTATCATAATAAAAGTTTAATCAACTCATCAAGCACTTAAAAGTTCTATTGTAGAATGCATCTTTTTTATGCACAAAAAATAAGAAAAATACGGTCAAAACCATTCAATCATCAGCTCAATAGCCAAAGTACTGTTACCAGTCCAATTTCCACTTCCAAGAATAATTTGAGCTCAGCAATATGCAACTTGTTAGTGATCTCCCTTAACTGTCCAACCTATACAAAAGATGTGGAAAATGAACTCATTAATATGGTGGATGAAGGAAATTGATAATTGTTAAATAGAAGGATACTCAATAAACTGAAAACAAATATGTTCATGAAATCTCCATAGACTGAGGAAATTGGGCATCTATTACTGCCATAGACATAAAAATGACGAGTCAGTGCTTTTATGAAAGTGAAATTTCGAGGCTGTAGTGTATGTCAAATGGTGATTTTCTGATCCAAACACCTGAATTAATCACCAAAAAAGTAATTCTTGAAACATGTGAACAACTCTAAAAGTCGTATATAAAAGAAACTTGTGGTCGGAAAATGGATCTGCTACAGGAACATAACCAAAGCAGAAGATTCCATGTAGAAGACTAGGTTCCTATCAGATGCACAGTTGACCTATATCAAAAATATTTATATTGAAGTGGATTCATAATTTCATATAACAGCAAGTATCAAACAAAAATTAGGCCATGAAGCTCGAGCCAGACCGGGACAAACATATGCTACAGAAGGAACATGAAAGTTGCACGCATACTGAGGGAAGGTAACATATGTACACATCGTCAGCCTTAATGTGCTACAGTAACCCAAAGCTATAATATTTAACAACATGAGTTTCCGAGGTCCTGAGTCTCCTGACAATGAACCATATCGTCTCCATTCATATTTCCATTTATTTATAATTCTGAATGAAAGATAGATAGCTGTTAACCATCTAGACTCATAATGGAACTAAACATAAAGGCTTCATCAATTTTTCAGTAGAAAGAAAAATTATAGCAACCGCAACCAAAAAGCAATAACACAATACACCTCCAGTGAAAGGCCAAGTGCCAAACAACTTAAGAATTCAAACCTAACTTGGGTTGAAAAAAAAAAAGAACCCAAGTAGAAAGAAACAATTACAGAACCTAAAAGACAAGGTAACTCCCTCATTGAGGTTTAAGTAGAAGAAAATAATAGCAACCAAAAAACAATATCATTATCACATCATCACCTCCAATGAAGGCCGGCTGCCAAATCATTTTAGAACTAGAACCTATTCTAAGAAAATAACATTCATCCCTCCTCTCCACAACTAATCAGAACGTAACAAAAATAATATTAGTTAATTTGATCTCAAATGTGCCACTAATTATCGAATCACTTCTATAGTCAAGCTTGTAACTATTTAAATGAAAAGTTCTCTCCATCACCGCCATCATCGCCCCACCCCCCCACCCCCAAAACCAAAAAAAATCTCTCTAGACAATTTCAATTTGGTTGGTGTCCAAATGAGAGAAAAGGATACCATAGCAATTTGCTGCAAATTCTAATATGTTATTTATTCAAGCTCATAGTACTGAACTGTTACACCAGGATATATCACTTACAGATTGAGCTTCCTCTTGTGGAGTCAATGGCCTATTGGGACGATATGTATGGTTTTGCCGTCTAGCCCACAGCCAAAAACGCTGACATTGCACGGGAACGCCGAATTCTTTGGCCACCTCCTCCTGCAAAAGATCCAATATTACACATCAGGAAGAAAACTAAAGAGATTTTGATAACAATAAGAGATTACACACTTCCAATTTCCGCTACGCTACCAAGAAAATCAGTAGCAATACATTCAGTAAACAAAAGGGGAGCTGAAACCTAGAAAATTCTATCTAATCAGCCGGCATGCTGGAGTATTTGGTTATGGAAAAGAAAGCATATAACATGTTTCTAATCTGAATGAGATGCTTGTTCTTTGTCACAAATCACAAAAAATACAAACATATGAGTAAGAAGCCCAGGTTGAACTCCTGGTGTTAAACAACAGCAACACCAAAAATGTTACCTTGAACGTGTAGAAAGGCGTCTGTTTTTGGATACGGAAACTCCGAACTTTGTCATGATCCACTAGGTCAAAGTAAATATCCCTTCCAATTTGTTCTCTCAAGTCTTCATCTCGAGCAACCTATATTTCAATATAATGTTTGGTAAACCAGCATCAAGTAAGGAAGCACCCCACTTAAGAACCAGAAAAGTAGAAGTAAAGGAAAAGATCATGTGAAAGACCTTTATAATGGTATAAAGATGGGCCTCAGCTTTCTCCTTCTTCTTGTGTTCCTTTTCTTCTTGTTCTTTCTTCAATCTTATCTGGAAACAAACATATGTTTCAAACAACGCCTCTCACATGTTTGACAATTCAGTAATTAAACAAGCTTCCCATGATTGTCTTACTCTGAGGTGCTCAGCAATATCTTTTTCATCCACATTGCAAACTATTTTATCCTTGTCACTTTCTCGAATATATACAAGCATGTAAGCATTTGAATACTTTGTAAACTTAAATGGAGTGTTATTGAAACCAGGTGTTGTCTGAGGTAACTGTGGACAAAATAAGGGGGCGAAAGGCTTAGACAGTTAATGGTACTAAATGTAAATGGGATATGTGATATTTCTGATGGAAATATAGATAACCTCTTCTTCTCCACCATACTGCTCCTCTAGAGCCTTCTTTGCATCTTCTTTTGTTACCCGCTCATCATCAAACTTAAACCTGAAAAGGAAACATTTTAAAATGTTAGATAGGCTCCAAAAAAAATTCCAGGAACTAGGTTAATTGGCAAAAGGTTGCAAGAAAGCAGACACTCAGGCCTCACAAAAATCAACTCAATAAAAGGTACACATAAGAAGAACACCAGGATCAAAGAAGTTCTTGGCATAAACGTTTCTAAGACACAGTCGAAGCATATACACAGATCCGTTTACCATAAAAAATTATGTAGGCATGAAGTTATGTAGGCATGTGGACTGCATTTCACAAGGAAACTCAAAAAGAACAAAATGTAGCTTACTCTAGAATATTTTATTCATCACAAAATCTTACAGCTAAAGCAATTTTGGCAGGGAGCACTAAGATTCACCAGAAAAAGGACAAGTTCTGGCTTAAATGGATAATAATCTATAAGCAATATAATCACTTGGTAGCAACATAAAGAACACCGCTTAAACTTGCATCACATTACTGATGAGACATCAACATCAATAGAGATGCAGCTACAACTGGTTATAGTAAGTTCTGCTTAAAATGGCAACATCATAAGCTCTTGCAAAGCGCATATCATACCATCAGGAGTATAGTATACTGAAACTTTAATTAATTAAAGCAATGAAATTACCTTCCAGGCCTCTTGATAGACATGTAGATCCCGTAAGAATATAATATTTGAAGGATTACACAGATTAACCTCTCACCTGACTGGTGACATATAATCAAGTATGCTAATTATGGCTTTTAATATTCAAAAGATTACAGATGTATGAAGGGCAGGAATTTCACAATAATCTAAGAAACGATTCAATGCCAATGAAGATTTTCATTCAATAAATAATAGGAGGAAGAAAAAAATTTATATACATACCACTGCTCAGATAGAGTTGGTCGAATAAAAGCATAGTAGTGTCCGCCATGCACCCCACCGCTATGAACAAGAACACTGCATATATGACAAACAGCATAAAACTTTTCCCCTTCTCCATTAGGAGTAAAGAAAAATATGTGTCTAAATATTTTCAAAAGGAAGAGAAATATGGAATAGAAGATAGCACCACTATTAGTAAGCACATATTTATTCTCAAGCAATTAGTGTTTAAGTAAATATGGATTCATTAAGAGAAAATAAGTAATAGAAAATGGATGCTAAGGAATCAAGGACATGGTAATAAGAAAATTCCGAGGAAGAGGAAGTATTCAACAGAGGACATGCATAACTAACAGTAAACTCCTTCCTTCCTGATATGTCCAGGGTTTTAGCCTAGATAGCCATCATTTTACCAACTTCCCCCTAGTGCATTCTGTGCATGACAATTAAGACCTGCTGGTATATCTACAAGACAAGAGGCAAAAGCCTTCACCGCAAAGCTTGGAGTGTCAACTGCTCTCCAAACTCCCATATACAGAAAACGAAGGAAATCCCTATAAATCATAAGCAATCAAATCTACCTTAAGAGTCTCAGTACTTGAATTCTACTTACGTCTTTGTGCCTAGCACTTCAAGCCCATACCACTGCTCCTATTTTGTGTATGCGGCTTAATCAGCCCAATTCTAGTATCAAGTAATTAACTAAAAAAAATAGTCGCAACTTTAACATGGATTTATATATTCTCAGTCACAAGTCCAAACATAAAAATAAATGACCGGCTAAATGAATGAAAAGCATCCATTTGAGTTGTCAAACTCCACCTAATTAAAGAAAGAACTACTCTCCAATACTGAAAAAAATCAGAAGGAAAACTTTCTCTTCTTCCAGACAACTAAACATGTCATGGTTATTGGCCCTATTAATTTAATGGTAAGAGAACCTGTTTCCGATTTGTTACTGCAAACCAAATATTGACCATCTATCTTGTCCCAAAGAAGTCGTCAATTTGACTGAAACTATATCACTCGTACACAACTCTGAATGAACAGCAGAAAGATTCACATAAATGAAAAAAGTTACAGACTTAGTTCCAGGAAGTGAAGGAAATTGAAAGAAGACATGGAACAGCAAGGATGATAGTAGTATACAACAATTATGTGCTCGAGATGTATCAGTCATGACAATGCTTAAGTCACAATCCAAACAACAATCTATATCTGATTATGGAACATGCCATGCATTGGAGGCCTTCTTAATCAGAGTAAGCATTATCAAGATATCAAATTCAAGATAGTATTGATCACTTAATGGTTAATGGCCTGTTTGGATGGAGGGTAGAGAGGGGGAGGGGAAGAGAAATCTAATTTTAATCTTGTTTGGGAGTTCCATTTAGGAGGGTAGAAGAGGGGAATGGGGAGGAAATTTGAGTCAAAATCTTATACCCCAAATTGGGGTGTAATGAAGGGGAAGGGAATGAAGGGGAACTTTTCCCCTTCATTCCCCTCCCTAAGTCATCTCCCAAACACACTTAGAATTGTTTCACAAGCTTGTCATGAGAACCATATCATCTGAATTTCACTAGTGATAGAACATAGGGTGCATATAACATTATAACCATAAGTTATACATCCTATAAAGTTCTTATATTGGTTTTAAAAGAACTAAAATCCTATTTGCATCAACATGCCTCGATACTGGTATGAGGAGAATTATTTTCCTATTTGAATTGGTCACTAATTCTTACATTGCCATGATTCAAACATTATAGACTTAACTTACTGCAGGCAACTTAAGAAATCAAGACCAGTAGCTTCTAAAAACTTCAACACAGTCAGCATGCCTAGATAAGTTTGACAAAGTATAACAACAAATGCATCGATATATATAAAAAAGTAAAACAAGTTCTTACAATACTACATCAGCATGCATAGAGAAGTACAACAAAGTAAAACAATGAATGCACAATTTTTCAGTTTTCATTTTCCAAAATATAAAGATCCCAACAAATATTACCTATGAAGAGTATACAGGTTGCGAACTCTCCTGTCTGCATCTGGAGAAAGATATTTTCCATTTTCTCTATCAAGGTCTAGTTGCAAAGGAAACTCATAACGATCATTTATCTGCATTATAGACATTAGATAAAACTATATGCATCAGAAAGGGACAGCTGATCAAACCATTTGATTCTCCACTATCATAAAAATTGTTTATAGGAAAAGCTATTTATGTTTCAGAGAAAATAAAACTGAAAACCACAAAAGGGATAATGCAATCAAGAGTATGTGTATGGGGTTAATCTTCCAATTTGTATTCTACAAACAAAAAGTTTATGGTCCTTCACAATGCAATCATGAACATGAAAGTGAATCGAACAAGATCTAGAGAATTTATCTCCCTGACCACCATATCTCTGATTAAAATAACCATTATAGCTATAACAGCTTCAGAGAAGATAAGTATTAGCTGAAGGGTTTCCCCTAGCTAATGTTACGATATTAATAAATGAGACTAGAGAAAGGATTATGTCCAAAGCAATAATATGGATAAAATATAAGGAGTTAGAACCAGTAGTACAAAATGGAATATATGAAGTAAAACTTAAGCGAAAACCTTAAAAAAAACAGTGTATTGTCCCATCCACATTAATGACGAGAAATACCTTGTATTGATCATTTTCGCTATTCGGTAAAGAAAAGACCTGTATAGGTTAGAGATAGCTTCGGTCAAGGATATGAAGACAGTTACTTTACGTGGTTACAGATTATTGACCCGAATTAAGGCAGAAGAAGATAGTTGTTTTTTAACAGAGGAAATTGTCCTTAATGTGCTAAAGGAGAAAGGAGTAGGTAGCTGACCCAACATCTGGGATAAACGTCTTACGAACTTTGCTTAAATTTAAGGCTTCAAGCCAATTGTTAACAAGCTCATTCAAATTAATGTGAACATACAATAATAAGATTTAATGTTTCAGACTGGAGTAGCTTCACGTCTGATAATCCTAAAATATAAATAATTTATACTAATATCCCAAGGTTCGTAAAGAGAATAAACAGAAAAAAAAAATTGTTAACTATGATGTTCAAGACTGACAACTTGATAATGCATCTGTAAGGAATTAATCTGATAAAATAATCATAAGCTATATAACCTTCATAATACTTGTAACAAAAGATCAGCCTAGCTTAAGTTGAACTATAAGTGGAAAATGTAATATCAGCAAAAGAAACCATGATTTATGAATGCCATAACAAATATAAAAGGAAATGTGTTTACCGGTACCCACCTTTACCATTGTATCCCGCATGAAATCATATTCAAATCGCTTCAGTTGGAGTTGCAAGACAGGAGGAAAATCAATGAATAGAACACCCTTCTTCGCATCCTGAAACAAGCATGGAAACGAGAATCCAAATCAAATGAGTTCATCAGAAAACTGAAATTTGTTTAGAGCTGCAAGACTATACACTACAATACATTAAGATAATGATATAGCAACTATCTGATCTATGCTTTCTTAATCATCTTCTATTTTGATTCATAACGCCTCCAAAAAGATTATCCCACAAAGGATATAGCAGCTATGAAAAAATTGAGAGATGCAATATTCTCAGTGTAACATGGAAGCAGGCATGGAGAAGACAGCAGAGTTAGTAACAAACCTGTAGGCCATGGTTTTCAGCATGGTACTTGTTATCTCCTTCGAGTCTTTCAACTTCACAGTATTTGTCGAAAGAAGCATAAACATCCCGACATCCCTTGACATCTAGCTGAAGGTCTACAAAGAATACAATATTGCAAAAAGTAAATATAGTAACAAAGAAGATGCAGCTAAAAAGACTTGCAAACATCATAATTCACCATAGATTTACCATAAAACGACTCCTTTCTGGTGGATTTATAATCCACATTAATACACTCAATGTAATTCATATGATGTCCTTCAAACAGTTGTTGTATTGTTCCTTCAACAACAGTTCCCTGTGATAAAAATAAAAGGTCACAGTTGAACAATGAAAATATACCGATATCAATCTTAAATATTTTAGTAGAGTTGCCGAACCTTCATTTTGTCTTCCAACTTCTCACAAAGAACTCTATTGAGTTCTTGCACATCATGTTGCATAAAAGAATCATATGTGTCCCATCCAAATGACTTAGTTAGTTCTTTGGTAGCAACACTACTATCACTATACTGAAGTTTATAAAACAGGCTCTGCAGAGCCAGGGGAATGCTTCCAGATGGCATATCATTTTCTGTTGTAGGCATATGATAAACAGCCTGAAAGATGAACTTCAATTACTTTTCATTCATATAAAGTAGATTATTGGATAAAGCAGAAGGCATAAAATGATGATATATACCTTTCTGAAGTAGGGAATATGGTACAGAGTTTGAAGAAGAGAGTTCATGTAACAGGTTGCTCCTTGATTCTTAAGGCCAACATAACCAGTTTCTTTCTTAGAGTCATAATTCCAGTAGTCAATTACCTTACGTACCGCAACCTCAGCTTCAACTACACAGGTATCATTCACAATATATCCTCTACTAGGGTCATAAAGCTCACTGAGGGGCATAAATGAAGTAAAACCCCAATCACTTTCTCGAGCGTTAAACTGGTGTTGTGTTTCTGCAAAGAAAAAAGTACATGGGTAATGTTCTCACTAAGTTACAGTTTTCCTTAACCGCGGGTCTTTCAAATTATTACCATAATTTTGTCTCAAAAAAATTATTGACACAATTAATGAAGTAGAAACCATAAATAGCATGAGCACTATCAAATTTGAAAAACATGCACAAACGATGTTATCAAATATGTTTCAAAATGAGAATGTCTTGATAATAGAGCAAAATATAATATCATTTGATCTCAAAAATTGCATTCTTCATCTAGCTGCAACTTGCAACAACAAAATATAAAGAGGAAAAAGAAAAAAAGAAAGATCTAAACTTATTATATATGTTAAATACATCTACAACAATTTTGTACCTCCGTGTTATGTTCAAAAGTGGCTATAAGTTACTCAATGCTCAAAAAGGCCCCGCTTGACAAAGGTTTAAGGGAAATGGTTATCCTGTCTAAAGAGGACTGATGTTATTTTCTTTAATAATAGAGATGTTATCACCTAACCCGTCTAATGAGNTAGCTCATTTTAAACCCTTCAGAGGTGAGTTACCTTAACTGTTTTGCAATATTTTTGCTTGACAAATTATGACTGATTAACTCATTTTAAATTTTCTGTGTTTGGCATGTTAAAGAGGTGTCAGCTCTTCTTCCCTTACCTAACCCGTTGCCAATGATACCAAAGTAATAATGCAGGCAAATAGTAAAATATAAACCAGTTGGCAGTAATACTGGAAAAAAAGTAATATAGGCAAAAAAAATGACAATAATAGACCATAAAATAGAGCGAATATAAAAACACATGACCAAAATCCACAGTTAATCAGCAAAATGATACCTTTTCTGACACTATACTTGCTATTTATCTGATTGATCACCGACAAGCTGAATTGTGCATATCTACTCCATCCATAAGGAAGTGCCGCCGAATCAGCCACATCCAAGTACATAGACAAGTGGTCTACATTGTTCCCTTTTGGAAATATCAACACTCTCCTACAATTAACCAATCCAAAACACTCGCTTTAAGTCCAAAACCCTAACTTTAAAACAAAATCACATAATTAAAGGAAGAAAGAGCTCGTTGTACCATTTGTAACCGCCAACCATGAAAACATCAGAGTAGTGCTTCTTTGGGTGAAGCCTCGAAAAATGCTCGATCGTCCACGTAAACCTAGACGTCGTGGGAGGATCCTCCACTTGCTGCTGCTGCTGGTGGCTCTCGGCCCTGGTCGCAGTCTCCACGGGCGCCACTACAAACAAAGAATCAAAAGAAAATTCACCAAATCAATCAAAAGGATCACAACTCGCTAAAATCACAAAAACAAACTGAAAGCAACTCCATTCACGCCAGAATAGAGGGAAAAAACCGAATTTTTCAATCGAGAACCTTCCATTGGCTGAGCTCCGTCGGTAAGCTCGGAATGGGGAACAAGCATCTCGTCGTCTTCCTGCTGCGAAATTAAAGCACGAATCAGAGTCCAGATCGTGTAGAGCGATCCAAAACCCTAGAAATTAGTAAATTTTGAAACCCTAGGAGGGTGTAAAGTAAAGGGGGGATTAGAGTAGATTAGACGTACATCGAGGGGAGGAGGGGTCATTATAGTCATGGATAGGGGCGGGGGCGAGGGATCGCCGGCGGAGGACGGGATCGCGGTGGAGGGAGAGGAGAGAGAAGTGCCAAAAGGCGCTCTGTAGAAGGAGCGACGACACCGAAAGGGAAGACTCGAGCCGGGGGTAAAAAGGGAGAGGGGTTTTGTTTCGAGGAGGGGTATTTTGGGGATTTCAGGAGAGTGGGGGTGAACTTGTAAAGATTATTTGTCAGTTGGGCTTTGCTGCATTTTGCAAACAGATGGATATAGTCGTATAGATCATTGTCATTATCTTAAAATTTTACTGCCAAATTATGAACTGCTGCAAGTATTCGACATGAAAATATTTCCTGCCTTGTTAAAATCGAATATATATATAAGATCTGAGAGAAACATATAAACCGAAAATTATATCAACAATATGAATAAAAGCTGGCTTATTTAAAGTAATAAAATTTATAACTAAGAGTTAGCTAATGAGATCAACGCATCTAAAAATCATGAGCTAGTTCTCTGTATCTGTAATCGTCTTCAGATTCACTAATATAAACGTCAAGATAACTTAGATATCCAATTTGTATTGGCATACAATCAAAAAAAAAAACAAAAAGAAAAAAAATAATAGTGAGATATTTATGGCTAAATAGAATTTAGATGTCCTATATTTTCACGAATCTTACACTTAAGTTATTATTATTTTAAAATGGAGTAAAAAAAACTGCCCCAAAGTATTCAAGTATTGCAAATAAATACTTTATAATTTCCAAATATTGTATTTTGATGTTTTTTTTACCCAATGTTGCACGTTTGTATCCTCTTATTTATCCAATGTTGTACATAAACACACTCAGCTTGTAAATATCCTCACTTAAATACTCTAAAGTTTCTAAAAGTTTCACTTTAGTGCCCTTTATTATATAATGTTCTCATATGCGTATAGAAAAGTTAATTGTAGGCGTATAAAATTGCTTATAGGTCCCTTAGCACAGCTCGGCACAAACCGACGAACCAACGAGGCGACGAGGCTAACGAATCGCACGCAAGCAACGGAATACATCCATTCGCGTGTGGAATCAAGCCAAGTGTTCGAAGAGTCAACGAGTCATCCAACCAAGGGCAGACTCGGACGAATCACGATCGAATCAAGATCGGTTTCAGACTCGAACTCAGAAGTGGATTTACTGCCAAATCAGGAATCCGATTTACTGCCAAATCAGATCAACAGATCAGAGTCTAAGTCAACCGAATCACGGACGGAACCGGATACAACTACAAAACGACGAAACCACGCCTAAGGGGGGGCTCGGCCGAAACCGAGCCACCTCTAGGTGGCTCGGCCAAAGCCGAGCCACCTTGAGGTGGCTCGGTGTGTCGGCCATTTGTGCGCGGGCACAGTAAAGGTGGTCTATAAATAGGAGGCTTGGTTCATTTGTTCAAAGGTTGGATTTTTTAGAGGCGAAGCCCTGCTAGATTGAAGACTCAGATCTAAAAAAGATTCAAGATTTAGGACTTCGAGGACTTGCTCATCCAGATCTGGTGCTCGGCGATCGTCAACGCCAAATAAGGCAAGAGTTCGAGAGGACCGGATCTCAGATCTACGCAGGCACACTCCGGATCAAAGCTTGGCCTTTGATCCCGAGAATTAAAGGCTACTATTTCCTTGGCGAAAATCCCCCCCGGCTATTATTTCCTTCGTAAAATAATACCC
>NC_033800.1:139227087-139235428 GCF_001876935.1 Asparagus officinalis | reverse complement strand
TTTTATTACAATTTTATATCCTCATTATCTATTTTATATGAATAAATATATCACTAATAACTGTTTTTATCTTTAATTACAGGTTAATGAAGAATAAATCTCAACTTCCCATCTCTCAACAAAAATCCATTGATTAAATGAATAAATGATTCAAGAAGCCAAAGTGAAATTTTCGAATTTGTGAAGGCCCAAAGCAAAAAGATTACACAAGGGAAACAAGACCGGATGCAAACAAGATTGGATTTTTATGCAAAGTTGGAATGAAATGGACTTGGATGCAAAGAGTGAAATGAGTTGGGCTTTTATGCAAAAAATTACGAATTGCTACAGTGACCGAACTCATCAAATGACCGGACTTGGACCTGCTGCATTCTTTCTCAAACAAATGAAGAGTGGGCCGGATTTTTATTTTTGAAAATCAAATGCTCATCACTTGAATGGGCCGAAACTCTAAGTGGACTTGATTGCTTCAATTTTTGAAAATGAAATAGCTAAACACTCCATGACCAGACTTGAGGTGGAGTTGAAATCACAGCAAAGAGTTGGGCCGAAATTGTGATCGGACTTGGGCTTGGAATTTGCAAGAAAATTCTTTTGAAAATCAAATGAACATGGGCTCAAGAATTGGATTTTGATTTTCTTTTGAAAATCAAATAAATCAAAGGTGGAGATTGTTGCTTGGGGCTCAAGACAAATCCAATGGCTCATATTCATTGAAGATTACTATAAATAGGGGTAGAGAGTGAGGGGTTAGAGGTGTGAAAATTTTGTAAACTCCTTTTGGAGAGGAGGGCTACTCTTAATTGAGAAGGCCTTCCAAAAATTGTAACTTTAGTTGCAATTAATAAAAATAATTTTTTCCTCTTTAAATTTGTTCTTTCTCCTCTTTGTTGAATGATGAGGATGGAGATGAAGAGCAATTTGAAGGTTTGCATTTCTTTTCTCTTTTATTTCTTTTTAGTAATTTCTTTATTATTGCTTATTAGTTAGATTTAAATTCATGCTTGTAGTGTAGATTTACTTTCTTGTCTTTTTTATTTTCTTTTTGCACTTTAATTTGTAGAGTAGATTTATTTTTCTTGCATTTAATTTCTGCAATTTATTTTGTAGTTTAGATTTTTATTTTCTTTGTAATTAGATTTATTTCTTGTTCATAGTTTAGATTTTTCTTTTCTTTTTAATTTTGTAATTAGTCTTCTTTTTCTTGTTTTTATTTCTTAAGATGTGAATTTAATTCTTGTAGGAATCTTAGAATTGTATGAAACTAGTCTAATTTCCTTTATATTGTATGAATTATTCTCTTGTACTTAAAATGTTCATGTTTAGGATAATCAACTAGAGAACTAATCGGTAGAAGAAGAATTTGATAATCTATGCTTATCTTAAATGGTTTGATAGGTTATGCTTATGAATTCTAGGATTATTATCATGTTGTTGTTCTTATCATGAATAGTAATTTTAACTTAGATGATAATTTGATAGGTTACACTTTCCTTAAATGGTTTGATAATCTATGCTTAATAAATCTAAGTTGAAATATGATAAAAAGAGAATAGTTTATATTTTGTAATTGAAATTGGTTAGTGGATTATATTCTAGATTTCTTACCTCTTTTGAATCCTTCATCTTAACTTTCTTAAATTTTCTTTTCATTTTTGGTTTTATTTCTTGATTTTATTAATTCATATTTCTTGCCTTATGATTTCATTTATTCTTTAATTCTTCCTTCTCTCCTCTAAAATTCAATTTATTACCTCTTGCATATAAATCAAAACAACCACTCATACAATCACACTTATTCTTTATTCCTAATTGTCACGCACAAAATATAAGAACCAAGTTTAATAATCTCTTAAAATCACCTTCCTCGTGGGATCGATATCTTTTTATACTATAACTTGATAAATTGTGCACTTGCAATTTTGGTACATAATTATGCCGCATCAGCGTTCATCTGTCCTAATGGCTGATTATTTCCTAGGAGAGGGCATTCCTCTGAAACGTGGGTAGGAGATTGACAATTATGACATCCTGGCAGAAACGTGATTGATTTGAGCTGGAACTCGTTCCTTAACTTCTAAAGCTTCTAACCTCCGCAGAATCGTCGCCATCTTCGCTTCAGAAGCAATGTTTGACTCTAAGGAAGGACCACTAGACTTAGAATTGAGGACTGATGAAACCCTATCATCACAGTGTTCCCACTGCATTGTTTTCTCGGATAAACTCTCTAGAAATTCCCAAGCTTCATCTGCATTTTTCTTCATAAAATCTCCCTGACACATCGATTCTAAAGATGTTTTTGAAGAATAGTCCAATCCTTCATATATGACTTGGCACAATCGCCATTTTTCTAGACCATGATGAGGACATTGGATTAAAAGATCTTTGAATCGGTTAAAATATTTCCAGAATGGCTCTCCCGGGATAATTTGGACGAATCACGATCGAATCAAGATCGGTTTCAGACTCGAACTCAGAAGTGGATTTACTGCCAAATCAGGAATCCGATTTACTGCCAAATCAGATCAACAGATCAGAGTCTAAGTCAACCGAATCACGGACGGAACCGGATACAACTACAAAACGACGAAACCACGCCTAAGGGGGGGCTCGGCCGAAACCGAGCCACCTCTAGGTGGCTCGGCCAAAGCCGAGCCAAACCCGAGCCACCTCTAGGTGGCTCGGCCAAAGCCGAGCCACCTTGAGGTGGCTCGGTGTGTCGGCCATTTGTGCGCGGGCACAGTAAAGGTGGTCTATAAATAGGAGGCTTGGTTCATTTGTTCAAAGGTTGGATTTTTTAGAGGCGAAGCCCTGCTAGATTGAAGACTCAGATCTAAAAAAGATTCAAACTTTAGGACTTCGAGGACTTGCTTTCCCAGATCTGGTGCTCGGCGATCGTCAACGCCAAATAAGGCAAGAGTTCGAGAGGACCGGATCTCAGATCTACGCAGGCGTACTCCGGATCAAAGCTTGGTCTTTGATCCCGAGAATTAAAGGCTACTATTTCCTTGGCGAAATAGTACCCTCGGCTATTATTTCCTTGGCAAAATAATACCCGTCGTACTGCGTAGATCCGACCGGATCTAGATCTCGCGGTGGTCCACGGATAAACCCCGGCGCAGGCGAAGAACCCACAAAAGCGAGCGACCGCAAAACAGGAGCTCGTGATTTGTTCGACAAACAAGGATAAAAAGTTGTAATCTTTCTTTTATTTTCTTTTATTTTCATTGTAACCGGATCTTATAAAAAGATCGGATCTTTTGTAACTCAAAAAGTTGTTATTTAAGAGTGCAATGGAATCAATGAAGAAAGACACGATTTTTCCCGCGAACAATCTGGCGACCACAGTGGGAGCCACCGATCTCGCTTCCGAGATCGTCACGTCGCAGCCGCGGATCTCAATCCCGGTCGTGGAGGAGGTCGAATACGAATTCGACCAGGCCAAGTTCGAGGAGTACCTTTCGTCCTCGCCCGGATCAACCTCCCCCCGCAAGTCCAAGAAGTCCAAGTTCTCCTCCAGGAGAAAAACTCGTTGGTATGAAGACGTTGAAAACACCAACGAAGATCTCACCCCGTTTGATGCCAAAGTTGCATCGGGTGAGATTCTTCCAATTCCCAACCAAGGCAGATTTACTCTGGCCAACCTTTCTGCCGCAGAAGGCGTCGTGACTCTCTCGAAGAGAGCCCGCCAAAGGCAACGTCAACGCCTTGTGAAACAGTTTGCAAAGGCCATGGAGTCCGTTGACGGGATCCGCTACAACGCGGATCTGAAGAACAAGAGAGGCAAACAGCCTCAACAACGGTCCGTGTCAAACGGAACCGATCAACGCTGGAGGAGCGCATTCGCAAGCGCCGCGCACTATCAGCGCAGGCACGGGCTCAAGCTGAAGAAGCCCGTAGGAGGTTGCAGAAGGAGGTGGCCAAGAAGCCGCCATCAACCAGCAAAGTTTGGAGGCCAAAGTCTGAAGCGGTGGTTCAAACCAAAGAGCGTCAACTGCAGCCGTCGAAAGTTCAACTTCCGGCGAATCAATCCAAACCGCCGATGATCTCCACAACTGCTCCAGGAGATCCCGCAGGATCATCCCAGAAAAGAAAGTCAGTCTTGGAGCGCCTCGGTCCACTTCCCGATGAGCGAAGCAAAGCTCCAATCCAAGGACGTTTGGGCCCACTAAGAAAACCCTGAACGAATCAACATGATGGGGGTCGCCGCAACCCTCGACATGACAAAGAAATCGTGGCACCCAAACGCACTACTTTGCGCATCGAAGTTCAAGAGCCCGTTGAGAATTCACGCCTGCAAAGGCGCGTTTCGAGGCGCGTGACTCTCGAAAGTCCGAAGAAGGTAATTCACTCTCAGAAGGAAACGTTATCGTCTGATGATGATTGCGTTATACCTGAAAAGTTGTGCCAACACACAGTAGGTTGCTCCGACTTTCAAACAGAAGAGCTGTACTATCGTGTTGGGGGTACGAACAAAGCCAGAAAGAGAAGTCCTCGAAAGCTAGAAACTCAATGCCCTTGTTCAAAGCTCATTCGGGCGGTACTGTCTGAGTGCAACTGCATCAAGGCAGTCCCCGAGAGAATTTCAGTGTTCGAAAGGCTTAGTACCGAAACGCCAAAACCAAGGCATAGGAACAGTGGTTGAAGACGGAGAATTCCCGAGGGTCACCACCAATATGACCAGCAAAGGGACGTCGACACAGGATAATCCCGAGTCGATTCCGGAAGTACCCTGGCGGATGACCCGTCTGCAGTCCAGAGCCATTACACGAGGAACTTATGGTAGGGTTCAGACAAGATTACCGTCAGAAGACGAAGAATCGAATTCCTGCTCTGCTGTCGCATCAGACAATACGGTGTCCAGCGAAGGACAACCCCGCGAGTCATTCATGATAAGCGCGGAACAAGTGGCCAAGATGCTCGAAGAAGCCATGGCTAAACAACAGGAGAGCTTCAGGTTCGAAATGCAGATGGCCATGCAGAGTATGAGAGAAATGCATGAGCAACAAATTCAGGCACTGACGAACCAGCAAGGTGAACCAAGCCGCCGTAACCAGGTTGTTCAGGAAGAGGAGCACACGGATACGGATGAAGCTCACAATGCCAATGATCCTCCCGTCAATGCAGGGGGTGGTAATGCCACACTTCCGCCTCAGAATCGTGCTAACGAAAACACAGGCGAAAGTATGAAGATCAAGAACCTCGAGAGCAAAATCAATACATTGATCTCCGCTCAAGAGACGAAGAAAACAGGCATTCCCTGTCCATACCCAAGAGAGTGGGAATCGATCCCATATCCGACGAAGTTCAACCTAATTAACTTCACGCCAGCGATGAATTGTCGGGACCCGATCACCAATGAATTCATCCTCCAGACCTGCCACAACAACCTTTCGCTGGACGTGTTGGAAGCAATGGGCACAGCACCGTCCAAAACGTGGCAGGATCTGAAAGTCCGAGGAGAGCAAGCTGAACGTTTCCTCCGAAGGAAGAAGGCCGAGAGGAACCTACCGACGGCTAATCCTCTGGACTCAAACTTCGCCTCTCGTGGTAAGGGCAAAACACCTGCAGCTACTGGTGGTGCTAATCAAGCGTCACAACAGCAATCCCGAAGGCAGCAAAAGACTTCGGGTCCGAGACTCCAAAGAGAGTATTCCTTCAAGGACGAAGACGTTCCAGCCATCTTCGAATCCCTCCTTGAAGGTAACAAGATCAAGCTACCACCTATCACAAATCAGGAGGAAGCTGACAATACTACGGACCCAAAGTACTGTGCATACCACAGGAGGGTCGTTCATCCCACCAAGGATTGCTTTGCTCTCAAGAATAGCATTCAGACCTTGGTTGAAGCCGGCGTTATATCGCTCAATTAAGTCGAAACATGACTCCAAAGAGTATACGAGTATAAACTGTTTCTCAATCCTCCAACAGGTGCAAGAGGTTAAACTGCTCCCTTACATACTCCAAATAGGTATACGAGTATAAACTGTTCCCTAGTTTTGGTTGGGAAGTTCCTGAAGAATATTACGTTAATATTCTTAAGGATAACCCGGTCAGGTAGCTGAGAATAATGTCTGAACCAGTTCAGCAGAGGAAGCTGGGGGTGGACGATTTATGTAACGGGAAGTTCTTAGAGAATCATATATCCTTAAGGATAACCCGAACACCCAACTGAGTACAATATCAGACCCAGTTTCGCAAAGGAAGCTGGGGGTGGATGATTCATGTAACGGGAAGTTCCCAAAAGAAATCCATATAGTGTATTCTTAGGGATAACCCGGTCACCACAGCAAGATGATGAATAAGAAACTCCCATTTAAATTCTCACCGCGTCTGTGCACTCAACACTCTTATTGTTAGAGTCTGGACATAATATTCGGAATTGGTCAAACCTTCCTACAGTCAGGACCAAAACCAAAAACCCCTCTCGATTCCCCCAATGAACGAGAGGTCCACTTTCAAATCGAGCGATCAAACCTTCCTACAGTTAGGATCGTCTCAAACCTCCCAATTGGTCAAACCTTCCTACAGTTATGACCAAAACCAAAACCCCCTCTCGATTCCCTCAAATGAACGAGATGTCCACTTTCAAATCAAGTGATCAAACATTCCTACAGTTAGGGTCACCTCAAACTCCCATCTGGCCAAACCTTCTTACAGTTAGGGTCAAAACCATAATTCACTCTCGATAAACGAGAAATTCATCTTTAGTTCGGTAATAAAACCTTCCGACAGTTAGGGTTATCTGAATCTTTTCGATTCTTGGAGTGGAGATCTCACTCTTAGTTTCACCTTTCCGGATTCTGGGGGTGGAGATCCCACCTCGAGTCTCTTTTCCAGCTGAAGATAGAATATAAAATTCTTCTTCTTCAGTGTCGGGAGATAGAATATAAAATTCTTCCTCTCCCATTTTGGGTTCGTCTTTGCCCCAAAAGAAGACACCATCTTTTTCAACTCCCAAAATCTGTGCCTCACAGGTACTAGGAAGTTTATCCTGAATCCTAAGCAGGGATAAGTCTGTGCCTAACACGCACTGTCGGTTTAGTCCTTTTCCGTAGAAAAAGACACCAGAGTTCGATTCTGGGGTATTCTATCCTGAAACCTAAGTAAGGATAAGTCGGCACTTAATCCGCGATGCCGGTTAGTTCTTAACCGTTAAAAAGAACACCCGCTCACACATTCAACATTGTGGCAGGTTGTTATTAATAACACTGAAATCCATGCCTTACACGCATGGGGAATTTCATCCTGAATCCTAAGAAAGGATATGCCGACGCCTAACACGCGTCGCCGGTTTAGTCTTTTACCGATTGAAAAAGACACCAGAGTTCGATTCTGGGGTATTTTATCCCGAAGCCTAAGTAGGGATAAGTCAACGTCTAATACACGTTGCTGGGTAGCCTATTCCCATAACAATGGTAAAGCCTATGTATTCAACATCATAGCACAAAGTCTAAGAGAATTCACTCTCTTAGCACAACGTTACATGCGGAACGGATTTAGACAATCCGCATGCTAGCCCGACTCAAACGGTAGTCGGTAAAGGCTAATCAAATCCGTTGAAGGCTGGGGGTTAGCCAAAAATCCTAAAGTCAACACCTAACACGTGTCGCCGGGTAGCCTATTCCCGTAACAATGGCAAAGTCTATGTATTCGACATCATAGCACAAAGTCTCAGAGAATTCACTCTCTTAGCACAACGTTACATGCGGAACGGATTTAGACAATCCGCATGCTAGCCCGATTCAAACGGTAATCGGTAAAGTCTAATCAAATCCGTTGAAGGCTGGGGATTAGCCAAAAATCCTAAAGTCAACGCCTAACACGCGTCGCCGGGTAGTCTATTCCCGTGAGAAAGACGAAGTCTACGTATTCAATATCGTAGCACTAAAAGGGTTAACTCTTTTAGCTTAAACGTCACATAAGAGCGGACTTAAACAATCCGCATGCTAGCCCGACTCAAACGGTAGTCGGTAAAGGCTCATCAAACCCGTTGATGGCTGAGGGTTTGCCAAAAATCCTATAAATACGAAAGTCACTGATGCATCAGCTTCATTAGTTGGTCTCGTGACTTGAGCATCCAACGACATTCAAAACCCTAGGGTCAACGCCGGTGAATCAGCTTTAACAGTTGGTCCTGCAGCCCCGACACCTGGGACCGCTTTGCTCCAATACCTTAAGAGCTTAAACTGTGTATACTCCAGCAAACGTACGAGTATAAACTATGTTAATGGCGATCCGAAACGCTAGGGTCAACGCCGGCCAACACGTAACCCTAGGTCAACGCCAGTCAACGCGTTGCGATCAAAAGGTCAACGTACGACGGTCAAAACCCCAGGGT
>NC_033800.1:139199496-139226449 GCF_001876935.1 Asparagus officinalis | reverse complement strand
CATCCAACCATAGAACGGATTTGAACTCAAACACCGAGGCGGATTTACTGCCATATTGGGATTCAGACTGTCAAATCAGGATTCAGATCAACAAATCAGATTCTAAATCAACCACGAGACCGAAAAAAAAAACCGACACCTAGGGGACTCGGCCAAAACCGAGCCACCTCTAGGTGGCTCGGCCAAGGCCGAGCCACCCTGAGGTGGCTCGGTGTGTCGGCCATTTGTGCGCGGGCACAGTAAAGGTGGCCTATAAATAGGAGGCTTGGTTCATTTGTTCAAAGGTTGGATTTTTTGGAGGCGAAGCCCTGCTAGATTGAAGACTCAGATCTAAAAAAGATTCAAACTTTAGGACTTCGAGGACTTGCTTTCCCAGATCTGGTGCTCGGCGATCGTCAACGCCAAATAAGGCAAGAGTTCGAGAGGACCGGATCTCAGATCTACGCAGGCGTACTCCGGATCAAAGCTTGGTCTTTGATCCCGAGAATTAAAGGCTACTATTTCCTTGGCGAAATAGTACCCTCGGCTATTATTTCCTTGGCGAAATAATACCCGTCGTACTGCGTAGATCCGACCGGATCTAGATCTCGCGGTGGTCCACGGATAAACCCCGGCGCAGGTGAAGAACCCACAAAAGCGAGCGACCGCAAAACAGGAGCTCGTGATTTGTTCGACAAACAAGGATAAAAAGTTGTAATCTTTCTTTTATTTTCTTTGATTTTCATTGTAACCGGATCTTATAAAAAGACCGGATCTTTTGTAACTCAAAAAGTTGTTATTTAAGAGTGCAATGGAATCAATGAAGAAAGACACGATTTTTCCCGCGAACATTAATCTCGTATGCTTTTTCAACTATTGGCACTTATCTATAATATTTAAATGCTTTGAGGCATTTTTTTGCTCAACTTGAAAATATGGGTCACTCAAGAGCAAGATTGGTGAAACTATTTACAGCATGTAAGTGCAAGTTAGCCGTTATTAACTTACATCGAACATATATATTTATTTAAGATAGAGAAATTTTTGAATTAAACTCTTTCCGGATTTTTTTTAAAAACAGACCGACTCTCGTTTTATTTAGAAATATCAACTCACTTCGTGGCCACGTCAGCATCGTGGCCAAGAAGCGGGGCGATTTTTTTTAAAACTCGTTGCTAAATAGTTGGGGTTGCCAACCCCAACTATTTTGCACGCCCTGACTAATATACAAGCTAAATTAGTCGGGGTTGGCAACCCCGACTAATTTAGCACAACTAATTTAACACATTGTCTAATTGGTCGGGGTTGGAAACCCCGACCAATTCGAAAGCCCTATCTCAAAATGGTCGGGGTTCCTAACCCCGACCATTTAGCAGAGACTTTTGCTTCAAAAGAGGCGAGAGTTGGCTACGGCAAAATGGTCGGGGTTGGGAATCCCGACCATTTCGTGTACGTGCACAAAATGGTTGGGGTTCTCAACCCCCAACTATTTTGTGGAGCTCTTCCTGATGCGGCATAATTATGTACCAAAATTACAAGTGCACAACTTATCAAGTTATAGTATAAAAAGATATCGATCCCACGAAGAAGGTGATTTTAAGAGATTATTAAACTTGGTTCTTATATTTTGTGCGTGACAATTAGGAATAAAGAATAAGTGTGATTGTATGAGTGGTTGTTTTGAATATATGCAAAAGATAATAAATTGAATTTTAGAGGAGAGAATGAAGAATTAAAGAATAAATGAAATCACAAGGCAAGAAATATGAATTAATAAAATCAAGAAATAAAACAAGAATGAAAAGAAAATTTAAGAAAGTTAAGATGGAGGGTTCAAAAGAGGTAAGAAATCTAGAATATAATCCACTAACTAATTTCAATTACAAAATATAAACTATTCTCTTTTTATCATATTTCAACTTAGATTTATTAAGCATAGATTATCAAACCATTTAAGGAAAGTGTAACCTATCAAATTATCATCTAAGTTAAAATTACTATTCATGATAAGAACAACAACATGATAATAATCCTAGAATTCATAAGCATAACCTATCAAACCATTTAAGATAAGCATAGATTATCAAATTCTTCTTCTACCGATTAGTTCTCTAGTTGATTATCCTAAACATGAACATTTTAAGTACAAGAGAATAATTCATACAATATAAAAGAAATTAGACTAGTTTCATACAATTCTAAGATTCTTACAAGAATTAAATTCACATCTTAAGAAATAAAAACAAGAAAAAGAAGACTAATTACAAAATTAAAAAGAAAAGAAAAATCTAAACTATGAACAAGAAATAAATCTAATTACAAAGAAAATAAAAATCTAAACTACAAAATAAATTGCAGAAATTAAATGCAAGAAAAATAAATCTACTCTACAAATTAAAGTGCAAAAAGAAAATAAAAAAGACAAGAAAGTAAATCTATACTACAAGCATGAATTTAAATCTAACTAATAAGCAATAATAAAGAAATTACTAAAAAGAAATAAAAGAGAAAAGAAATGCAAACCTTCAAATTGCTCTTCATCTCCATCCTCATCATTCAACAAAGAGGAGAAAGAACAAATTTAAAGAGGAAAAAATTATTTTTATTAATTGCAACTAAAGTTACAATTTTTGGAAGGCCTTCTCAATTAAGAGTAGCCCTCCTCTCCAAAAGGAGTTTACAAAATTTTCACACCTCTAACCCCTCACTCTCTACCCCTATTTATAGTAATCTTCAATGAATATGAGCCATTGGATTTGTCTTGAGCCCCAAGCAACAATCTCCACCTTTGATTTATTTGATTTTCAAAAGAAAAATTTGGGCTTTGAATTATTTGAAAGAATTCCTTTGGCTTCATGGGCTTCATTTCTTCATTAAATCAAGGGGTTTTTGTTGAGATATTGGAGTTTGAGATTTATTCATCATTAACCTGCAATTAACAGATAAAAGTAATTATTAGTGCTATATTTATTCATATAAAATAGATAATGAGGGTATAAAATTGTAATAAAATATGATTATCACTTCCTACCCACTTTCAGCTGGAAAATCAAACTCCTGTTAGTACATATCAATCCACCAATCAATGGTACACATTTATCAATCCACAATGCAATCATAATCACAAATAACACACATATCAATCCATAATCGCAAACATTCATTTCACTTACTAAAAATCCATATTCAATCAGATGCATACTATGCAATTTACATACTAATAATCAATACTCAATCGAATACATAATATTCAGTTTCAAACGCAAACATCCTATCAAGTATATCAAAATTTAACAAATATTTACAACTCCCTTTCCTCTCCCTCTCCCTCTTCTTCCTCTCCCCTTTCCCCGTTCACCTTCGATGTGAGCTCGGATGAGATCCTCGTCCGGTTGTATGTGAAGTTGGGATCGCATGTCATCCTCGTCAACTCAAACTGGTTGTGAACATCCGGCTTGAGCCTGCTGTGAGCCGCCAGCTTCATCATGTGCACGGCTTGAGCATGCCCCCGTGTGTCCTCGGAACCGTCGACGCACGTACTCAATTAGTCGCTCCTCACGTCTATCACGTCTTGCATTATACATCCTCTGAAGAGCGGACCGGATCTTTTTTATCATGCGAAGGAACATGTTCCTCGGCTCTGGCTCGGTAGTTGTTCGCAATGCATCGTGCTCCATAGTAGAAAGCTCTTCGAGCTCTTGTACCTATAAGATAAAAACCGAAAGAAATTTATTATCAAGTGGATGATAATAAAATAAAACTCACAAAATAACTATATATTTTTCTTATACATTTACCAACTCTCTCTCAACTGAGCCTCTTGGTATGTACTCTTTAGGGGCTTTGTTTTCTTAAAATATCCATCAGCAAGTAATCCCCCAATACCACCACAAATACACACCTAGGGTAGGTGCATCAGCCCTCTCCATCATTACTTGTTCCTCCCTCAACTCCCACCTCTCGATGTAAGCATGACGAATATATTCCCAATTTGCATGTTGTGCACCTTTTCTGGGATTTCGCTCTATTCTCTCCACAGGGTCCGGAACATGTTTTTGTAGCCTAAATTGTCGGAGCACATGATCGGGCACGTGCATCTCGACAATCTCAAAACATATGATCAGGACGCGAGCACACCATACATCCTCACCTTCCCTACAAATATCTAGTAATTACTCCAAAACTAGTTCATATGGCATCCACTTGACCTATAAAAAGATTAAGTAAAGCAGATATCAGTAATAAATAAAGTAATGATTAAATATATTTAGATATTATGATTTAATACATGCTCATCATCTATTTGATCAAGCTCATTCCTGTAGAAGTTTTCATGGACCTTTGGTGAGGTATGACAAGATTTGGATACATTCCATCTATTTTATATACAATGGGTTAGTATAGATTGAAATAAATGTATAAAATTACATGTAATCATATATATTATAAATAACTTAGTAATACTTGCAGCCTAACGGAATATGATCATCGAGAGCACGGGTCTCCCTCAAATCTGGGCAACCCAAATACAATCTCTCCCAAGACCATATCTGTAGCAAAGTGAGACAACCCTTGAATTCTTTGTTTTGAACAAGTGCCACTTTGGTCATCTCCCTATACATATACGCTAACACGGCACTCCCCCATGATAATTTTCCACAATCCTCAAGATCATCGAGGAGTGACAACCACCTCATGTGCACCGAATCCTTCGTGGAATCCAAAAAAAGAATAGTACCGATCATATGAAGTATGTATGCACGGGCATACATCTTGATGATCTTCTCGGTCGCATCGATCAGTACATTCATGTAATTGTTTCTCAACCATTCAAGGATCTTACCACCCTTCATGTGAGGAACTTAACCCAGCAATGCTTCACACTTCCCTACCCAGTTAAAGTCGTCGCTACCCGTGATAACATCTCCATCCACTCTGAGTCCAAGCAACACCCCAACATCCTATAATGTAATCATCAACTCTCCTTGGCGTAGGTGGAATGTATTTGTCTAGGGCCTCCATCGTTCAATCAGCGCCGTCAAGAGAGCCCAATCAAGTCTCACCCATTTAATTTGTGAGCACTCAAAGAAGCATGCTTGACGGACATAAAATTGAACCTGTGGGTCTGTCAAGTCCCAGCTTGAATGTGCATGAGTATGATCAATGATAGTAATACTCGGGGCCTGCATATATTAGATAGTGCAAATGTTCAATAACAATCAATAACTTAGAATAATTGATATGATTGAAAAATGTAATTTACAACTATAAATGTAATTTACCTCCCCAGAGTCTATCTTTACGGATCGATGTCGATCTTGGTCATAAAGGACCTCATACGTCAATGGACCCGCCTCCATATCTGCACATATAATAATATAAAGGTGCCAGTGCTATGACATATGCAAAAATAAAAGTAGAATAAAAGTACAGATTTCATATATAATCATTGACTTATAAATGAAGTGGAATAAAATTAAAAATTAAATAAAGTGTACCCATTAATTGCTATTTATTTGGATTGGTGGGACACTGAGATCTCCTGTGGCCCGGTTGTCTGCAATATCCACACATATTTTTTGGAGCTCCTTCCCGACCTTCATCTATCGTACCTTTTATGCGTGTTGATCTCGGACTTCCGACTTATCTCTTATATTCAGGAGGTAATATATGCAGCCCGTTATAGGGTGGCCAGTAATAACTATTTTTTACAATGGGATAAAAACAATACTTGTATGAATCTCTATAGTGATTTGATTGATACCACTCAGAAGCGTATGTGTAATACGATGTATTTGCACCCCCAAATTGCTTGGTCGTAACCGCTATAACATGTGAACATGGTAATTTTTGAAATTCCGGTATGTTACATGTGCATGTGTTTTGTGTCCCTCGTAAATTGATGGTGTAATTATGACCGTAATTATCTATAACATGTCATTCATCTACAGCAAATCTAACAATCTTAGTCAATCTCGCTGCTTGACACGAGCTCCTATAATCTCTTCATTTTTTGGTATCAACAATGTCCCCCACTTTGCTCCATCCTCTCGCCGCTTGAAAAAATAATGATTTAGTCTATAAAATATCCTCGCAACTAACGCATGTATGGGCATTGCTCGAGCCCCCTTAAGTACACCATTGAAGCTTTCAGAACAATTAGTTGTCATCATGAAATAGTGATTTCCTCCATCTTTACTTAGTGCCCACCGGTCGACGTAATCACTTCTCAAACTACTCTCAATCTAGTCATGTGCAGCTTGAGATGTTGCCTTGATTTCCTGTATCCAATCATACACACACGTTTCGGGTGTAACACTCACTTGTCAAAGAAGGTTTTGTAAATGTATCTGACCAAAGCTCTTTTTAAAATTAGCTCTAATGTGTCGTAAGCAATAGCGATGATTGTGATGAGAGTCAAATCTCCTGTACAATGCTCTTGAAATACCTTTCATCCTATCAGATATAAAAGTAATTTTCCTAGGAGGCAGCACACTAAAAATATATAATTGAATGCAAGAAAAAAACCACTCCTAATTTTCACTGTTCTCGACCTCCACAACTGCGAAAGCCAAAGGAAATAAGCCACCATCTGTATCTACTCCTGTAGCGACAAGCAATACACCCTTATAGTTAACGTATAAGTGTGTGCCATCAATGCTAGGAACCGGTCGACAAAATCCCTCGATCAAAGGATCAAATACCCAAAATACAGAGATGAATTGATGAACTCCCGAATTGATCTCTTTGGTTATGAGTTTGTATTCAGATCCATGATTGCTTCTTTTGATCGCATTAAGATATTAAGGTAGTGTCGTGTAAGACTTCTCCCAATCACCAAATATTTTTGTCATCACAATTCTCCTTGCATTCCACGCTTTACTATACGATATTTCAATGAACTTCGTATATAACACTCTATCAATTATATTATCGCACCTTAGTTTAACTTGTTTCTTTAATTTTGGCATAATCAACCAAGCTATGTAAGAGGCGGAAGCACCACTGTGATTTTTCTCGAACATTGGATTATTACATGTGTGAACGTCGTAGTATTCTGTGATCCTAAAATACTCATTATGTTTCTTTCCGACAAATGCATATAACTTCCAATGACATGTGTAATCAGCTTCATTCCCCTCGGTTCGACCTTGCCTTTGTGTATTCATAAAACAGATTGCCTCATAACTTGTGCGATTCCTTTTAATTTGCTTGAATTTGACCAACTTTTTGATTGAGTAATCACGAATAGTATCAACCAATTGGTCTTTAGTCTCGAATAAATCACCAACTTTGAAAGGGGCCTCATCATCTCCTCTATGAATTGAACTTTCACCAATACGCATATCTTGTACTATGGAAGACCCAACCCACTCATCATCTTCAAACTCGTCGGGGGGTGGTTTTTCATACTCAATATATTCATTATTAACATAAGCTTCATCGGGCCAATCCGGATTCTTTTCATTATCTTCACTCACAAATTGTATGTTATCAATTGGTGCACTATCTTCATCTTCGCCTTCAAAGGCGTTGTTTCTTTCGTCCTCTTCAACTGTTGCCCCTCTTAGCGGCCTCATATTTTCATAGAGGCCTTCATTGTTCATGATATTTGACGTTCCACCGAATGAATGTGCACCACTGTGATATTGAAATTGAGTTTGCTCCATTTCACTCGAAGAAGAAAGAAAACCATCAGACTCAACTCCCAAATCTAATATGCGTGAGAATTCTCCTGGAGGGTTGAATATTTGGAATAAACTATGTGGCAACCTTTCAATAAATAATTCTATAGTTGGTTGTGACTTGCTCAAATTAAACATAATACTCATATGATGATCGTTTGAGATCTTAACTGCGGACGTTCTATCAAAAGTTATGGGCCAATTGCATATTATTTTTAGTCAGTACTCTCGTGGGTCAATTGCCGTAACTCAGTGTAATTCATTAACCAAGTCACAGTAACTATATGATTCCAAGATCATTAACGATGTTATTAACCCTCCAACATACGTTGGCATATTATTCATTCCATAATTAATTTTTCCATCATAAGAGCAAGCAATAAAAATCATATATATTGTTCAACCTATGCAAAAGAAATTTATATCATTTAAATACAAAAAAAATCAAAAATATTATCAATTATAACCCTAAACCCCAAATTACAACCCTAAACCCAAATTACAACTTTAAACCCCCAAATCATAAACCCTAAAATTGACCCCAAAATTCTAAACCCTAAAATTAAGTATTCTATGCCGCCCCAAATGTTTAATTTCAACTACAACAAGAATAAATTTTCTAAATGAGCCACTATAAATAGAGTTCAAACCCTAGAAATTTATTTTTGAGAAAAAAAACACTAGATTTCTACATGTTAAAAGAGGAGAGAATGTAGAGAAATTACCTTATAGATCTTTCACGATGAAATTCGACTGAAAATTGAGGTTGAAATCCGAGATCTGTAGTATAAATGAGTTTGGGGAAGGAAGTTTGAGGGCTGGGAACGAAGGGTGGCGGCTGGGAACAAAGGGTGGGGGAGTGGGAGAACGTTTGGGGGTTATATAGGGGGCGGGCCCATGGCAGACCAATAACAAATAGTCAAGGCTGGCAACCCCGACTATTTGGTCTCTTAACCATTTCTGACTTAACTCGTCGACTGAGGCAAAAGTCTCTGCTAAATGGTCGGGGTTGAGAACCCCGACCATTTTAAAATAAGGTTTTAACCCCGACCATTTTGAAATAGGGCTTTCGAATTGGTTGGGGTTTCCAATCTTGACCAATTAGATAGTATGCTAAATTAGTCGGGGTTGCCAACCCCAACTAATTTAGCATGTATATTAGCTAGGGCGTGCAAAATAGTCAGGGTTAGCAACCCCGACTATTTAGCAACGAGTTTAAAAAAACCGCCGGCTTCGTGGCCATGATGCTGATGTGGCCACAAAGTTGGTCGATATTTCTAAATAAAACGAGAGTGGGTCTGTTTTTAAAAAAACCGGAATGGATTTAATTCGAAATTTTCTTCTATTTAAGATCGTTACTAATATTCTACTAGAGTCTTAGGCATAAATATGTAGATATATCGAAGGATATTTGCAACATGCTTGCTCCTTTACTTGTCGTTCTTGTGCTTTTATATTCACTTGAACAATGTAAACTATGCAAAGTATTAAATACATATATATCAACTACACGCCTCACATGTACATAAGTTAGGTAAATATTCACATTTGTAACCTTTGTCATTTGTGAATTGCTATCTAAGGTAATGATTTCGATAATTTAGGCAAATTATTATGTAGTAACACAATAAGTGTACCTTATCATATGTGAATGGCATGTTAGGCTATGTGGAGCCTAATTATTAGACTTGGCCCTATTCGTTACATTGAAGAGAAAAACAGGCAAAAATAGGAAAAAAAAGAAGTAGACAACGCTTTGGGTGCTGGCCGGTCGACCGCGAGGCAAGGCCCGGTCGACCAGAAAACATACACACTACAGGGTGTGTTTCTGTATTCTGGCTGGTCGATCGCGAGGCTAGGCTCGGTTGACCGCGGACCCTGTAATTGGTTTCTGAGATTTTAACGCTCTGGTCGGTCGACCGCGTCATTGTTGGCGGTCGACCGCAACTCGGGTTTGAGCATAAGCTCGTATTCTGGTCTGTTTGAGATTCTTGTTTGTAAGAACCATATGCTATAAAAGGGGTGATTATGGTAGCTTGTAAACTAACCTGAGAATAGTGAAACTTTTTTCTTGCGGTGGTCATGGACGTAGCTTCTCTCGTTAAGAAGTGAACCACGTAAAATTCTCTGTGTTCTCTGTGATTGTTGGAATTCAGGCCCTTTTAATACTTGGTTAGTTGCCTGATAGTTGGAAGGGTATCGTTATTTCAATTAGCGAGTCATTTGAAAAATCGAAACTAAAGTTTTCAGAGGTTGTTGACATGGTTATGACCGAGGAGATTAGAAGGCAAGAAGAATGAGTCTCTAGTTCAAGGTCGACACTGAATGTGGAAAGTAGAGGTAGAAACAGAAACATGAATAGAGGAAATAACAGTGGGACCTAATTCATAGGAATGACATGTCAAAATCTAGAAATCGTAAAAGCAAGAAAGCGATTGATTGCTAGAACCGTGGTAAGTATGGCACTATGAGAATCAGTGCAGGGAACCCAAGAAAGCCAAGGAGAGTAAGACTGAAGCGAATGTTGCCTTAGAAGAATCAGATGATGCCCTCATTTTCTCTTTAGAGAGCATAACAGAATCATTGGTGCTGGATTCAGGAGTATCGTTTCATGCGACCTCAAATAGAGATCTATTTGAGAACTATGTTCCATGAAATCTAGGAAAAGTCTACATTGGTGATGACCAGGCGTGTGATATAGTTGGAAAAGGAGTAGTACAGATCAACATCAATGAGTCTTTATAGAAGTTAAATGATGTGAGACATGTTCCTAGCTTGAGGAAGAATCTGATCTCCATAGGACAGCT
This sequence comes from Asparagus officinalis, assembly GCF_001876935.1. Taxonomy (NCBI): domain Eukaryota; kingdom Viridiplantae; phylum Streptophyta; class Magnoliopsida; order Asparagales; family Asparagaceae; genus Asparagus; species Asparagus officinalis. Next base: position 139,215,978 of record NC_033800.1, on the reverse strand, counting down.
AGCAAAAGAGGGATATATAATAACCTTTGCATGTGATATGTGGAAGGTTACCAAGGGGTCTATGATTGTTGCCCGTGGCACGAAGAGTGGGACTCTATATATGAAGACAGATGCATGTAGATCCATTGCAGTGATTGAGAGCAAATAAGATCCAAATTTGTGGCACAAAAGGCTTGGTCACATGAGCAGCAAAGGGCTAAAGGTTATGCAGTCGAAAAGATCCAAATTTGTGGCACAAAAGGCTTGGTCACATGAGCAGCAAAGGGCTAAAGGTTATGCAGTCGAATGGAAAGCTATCAGGTTTGAGGTCGACTGAGTCACATGAGCAGCAAAGGGCTAAAGGTTATGCAGTCGAATGGAAAGCTATCAGGTTTGAGGTCGACTGCTCTTGACTTATGTGAAAGCTACATATTTGGAAAACAGAAGAGAATAAGCTTCAAAAGAGTTGGCAGATCGAACTCCGAAGGAAGAGAAGCTTGAGCTAGTTCATACAGATGTGTGGGGGCCAATATCAGTCAAGTCTACTGGGGGAAGGTTGTATTTTGTGACCTTCAGAGATAATCACTCGAGGAAGACTTAGGTCTATTTCTTGAAACAAAAATCAGAAGTGTTCGAAGTGTTCAAAAGGTGGAAGGCTATGGTAGAAAATGAAACATGTTTGAAGATCAAGAAGCTGCGATCTAATAATGATGGTGAGTATGAAGATTCTGAGTTCAAGAAGTTTTGCTATGATAGTGGCATCAGATTGGAGAGGACAGTGTCAGGTACATCACAGCAGAATGGCATAGCAGAATGGATGAACAGAATATTGACTGAGAGAGCCAGAAGCATGCATCTACAAGCAGGACTTCCAAAGAAGTTTTGGGCAGAAGCAGTCAACACAGAGGCCTACCTGATCAACCGGGGACCATCAGTACCTTTGGAGCACAGAATACGTGAAGAAGTATAGAGCGAAAAGGAGGTAAACCTTTCTCATCTAAGAGTCTTTGGTTGTGTTTCATATGTTCATTTGAGTGATCATGTAAGAAACAAACTCGATTCTAAATATTTGAAATGTTAGTTGTGTTTCATATGTTCATTTGAGTGATCATGTAAGAAACAAACTCGATTCTAAATATTTGAAATGTTATTTTATTGGCTATGGTGGTGATGAGTTTGGATGTAAGAAACAAACTCGATTCTAAATATTTGAAATGTTATTTTATTGGCTATGGTGGTGATGAGTTTGGATATAAGTTCTGGAATGAGCAGAACAAGAAAGTCATCAGAAGCAGAGATGTTGTCTTCAATGAAGCAGTCCTCTACAAAGATCGTGATGTTGTTCAGTCCACTAGTTCGGTACAGTCTGAGCCTGTATACTTCGAGCTGAATGATGTTCCAGATGGGAGCAACCTTGAGGCTAGTTCTGATGAGGCAGAAGCAGTAGCAAAAGAGGTGGAAGAAGAGATGATAGAGGAGATTACTTCAGAGAGGACAGATGCAGATGCAGAGCCTGGTCCACCTGTCAGAGAGTTGAGGCAGACAACTAGAGTATCCAAGCCAAATCCGAAGTATCCATCATTACAGTCCAAGTCTCATTTGAACTACTTATTGTTGAGTGACGATGGAGAGCCAGAAAGCTATGATGAGGCATGTCGAATGGGTGATACGAGCAAATAGGAGTTTGCTATGAAAGATGAGATGAAGTCCTCGAACTCTAACAATACTTGGGAGCTTTCGAAGTTGCCATTGGGAAAGAAAGCCTTGAGTAACAAATAGGTATACAGAATCAAGGAGGAGCATGATTGTTCCAAGAGATACAATGCTAGATTGATGGTCAAAGGGTTTCAACAGAAAGAAGGAGTCGACTACACAGAAATCTTCTCTCATGTAGTCAAATTGAATACTATCAAATCGGTTCTGAGTATTGTTACAGCTGATGATCTACATCTCGAGCAATTAGATGTGAAGACAGCATTCCTCCACGGTGACTTAGAGGAAGAGATATACATGCAGCAACCAGAGGGGTTTACTCAGAAAGGCAAAGAGAAGATAGTGTGCAGATTGAAAAAGAGCTTGTATGGTCTGAAACAAGCTCCAAGGCAAAGGTGCAAAAAGTTTGATGGGTTCATGCAGAGGAATAGATACTCCAGTTGCAATGTTGATCATTGTTGTTTCTTCAAGAGGCTTGACACAAGCTACATTATCTTGCTGCTATACGTCGACGGCATGCTAGTAGCCGGTTCAGATATTGGTGAGATCAAGAAGTTGAAGAAGTAGTTGTCAAGTGAGTTTTACATGAAAGACTTAGGTGCAGCGAAGCAGATTTTAGGGGTGAAGATTAGCAGAGACATGCTTTTAAGCACACTAAGGCTATCTTAGGCCGAGTACATTAGACGGGTGCTTGAGAGGTTTGGGATGAGTGATGCTAAGGCTGTTAGCACACCTTTGGCTAGTCACTTCAGGTTGACTAGAGAGCAGTGCCCAGTGACTAATGAGGAGAAAGACTACATGGTGAAGGTTCCATATGCTTCAGCCATTAGAAGTCTTATGTACGCCATTATGGTGTGTACGAGACCTGACATTGCCTATACAGTGAGAGCTGTGAGTAGATTCATGTCAGATCCAGGAGAACAACACTGGAAAGCAGTAAAGTAGATTATAAGATACCTGCGGGGTACTATAGAGAATTGTTTATGCTTCAAGAGAGGCAAGTTGGGTCTGCAGGGATTTGTTGATGTAGACTTTTCTAGTGAGATAGATCAGAGGAGGAGCACTACTAGGTATGTGTTCACATTGGGTACTACTGCCATCAGTTGGGTCTCCCAGTTACAGAAGATCGTTGCTTTATCGACTACAGAGGCAAAATATGTTCACGTGAAAGAGGCAAGCAAGGAGATGATATAGTTAAAGGGGTTCTTGGAGGAGTTAGGACAAAAAAAAAATAAGAAGAGTGTCTTACACTGTGATAGCCAGGGCGCCATCCATTTGGCAAAGAACCCGGCTTTTCATGCCAGGACCAAGCATATACAGGTTCGTTATCACTTCATAAGGTCAACCTTGGATGATGACGTGTTGGAGCTTGTGAAGATCCAAGGAAGCAAGAACCTGCCTGACATGCTTACGAAGACTGTCACTATGGAGAAACTAAAGTTGTGTTCAACTTTAGTTGGCCTCATTACTTGATAATATGGGAGATCGTCGCCGCAGGGAAATGTCATAAAGAATGAAAGTTAGTCTCCAAGTGGGAGATTGTTAGGCTATATGGAGCCTAACTGTCAGACTCGGCCCTATCCGCTGCATTGAAGAGAAAAACAGGCGAGAACAGGAAAAACGAAGCAGTCAACGTTTTGGGTGCTGGCTGGTCGACCGCGAGGCAAGGTCCGGTCGACCGAAAAACATGCACACTACAGGGTGTGTTTCTGCATTCTGGCCGGTTGACTGCGAGGCTAGTCTCGGTCGACCGCGGACCTTGCAATTAGTTTTCTGAGATTTTGACGTTCTGGTCGGTCGACCGCGCCATTGTTGGCGGTCGATCGTGACTCGGTTTGAGCCTGGGCTCGTTTTCTGGTCTGTTTGAGATTCTTGTTTGTATAAGAACTCCATGTTATAAAAGAGGTGATTAGGGCAGCTTGTAAACTAACCTGAGAATACTTAAACTTTTTTCTTACGGCGGCCGTGGACGTAGCTTCTCTCGTTGAGAAGTGAACCACGTAAAATTCTTTGTGTTCTCTGTGATTATTCTTTTTTCTCTTCCTCATCTCTATTTCCAAATCACAACAGGGGTTAGAAAAGCCAACATGGCATACTTATGTCAATGGTTTGTTCTGGTGCCTCTTCGTCATTGCTATCTAAGGTAATGATTCCTTCTTCAAAAGATTGTTCTCCCTGTTATGAATGATACATATATATTTGTTGAAAATAACATTGAAAATTACTTAAGTGAGTTAAGAAGGAACTAACCAAATCTGATCCCTTGCATATTTGTTTATTTAATTGAGTTAATACTACAGTAAAAGTTACTAATACATTTTTTTTAAATATATATTTTCAGTCAGTGTACCCATAACAAAAACTAAAATCAAACTTTGAAACCAGTTGTCTAAAAAAATGTGTGGCCTGAGACCATCTCCAACCCATTGCACCAAAATGGTGCAAATTTTGCATCAAAATGGTACAAAAGTCACATCAAACAGTAATACATCTCCAACCCATTGTACTATTTTTTGCACCAAAAAAGAATATTCTTAGAATATTCTTAGTTTATTTCCTTTTATCTATTTTTATATTAATTAAGAGGTAAAAATAAATATTTAAAAAAAAATTAAAAAATGAACAGTAATGGGGCGGATGAACAGTGCAACGCCATATTTGATGCAACACTGTTCAACTGCACCAAAATGACGCAAAAAATGGAACTGAGTTGGAGAATGAACAGTGCAACAAAAAGCACTGTTTGCACCATTTTAGTGTTGGGTTGGAGATGCCCTGAGCACTAGTAAGTACGATAGAAGCAAATGATATACTCTTCGGAAATTTGGGTAATATTCGCATTCTCAAAGCAAGGGTTCAAACTTTACCTTTCGATTCTACCCATGTCTATTTTACATATAATTCTCATTTACGTGTACAAGGAGCTTGAACGAAAACTTGCTCAAGCCAATGGTCGACTTGTGCCTATGTCATGTCTATTCTCAATTTCTAATTATTAGGCATCTGTAACGCTTGTGCGATTCACCTTACATGCACTATGAAAGCGATGCCTCGCTGGTACTAAGCCCAGGTGCCTCGGAAAAAAAAAGGGGAAAACGTTCAAGCTTTCTATAATAGCGAAAGCGCATAATAAACAACCAGCCACACACTTAAACTAGGAAATTGGAAAGCCGCCAACATACAACAGGGGTCATCGACTAATATTAGCAGAGTGCGCATAAACCAAACCAAACCCAAGTCAACAGTCAATTCAATTTTTAATTGTTTCTTGTAAGGTTTTAGTTCTTCAAGAAGTAAACTTGTTGCTAACCCACTTGCATTAATTACTCGAATAAAATCACAAATCACGTGCGCGATTGGTTCTCTGCTTTCCTACTACTTCTAATAATAGATTTAAGGAGTTAAATCACTGTACCAATTATTAACAAGATCTCCTTACGTATCTCTGCCCTCTGAAGAGAAGACCATCACAGCGCACATAAATAAGGATTCTATAACATTTAAGACATAAAATCCAAGCAATCCGGATCGTAAGTTCGTGATAGTAGTATGGACTATGGAGTGCTCTTGTCTTGTGGGTTAGTTCAGTCGCTAAGCATGAAAATATGTGAACACATATCCTTCTTCAAAGAACAAAATATCACATCCTATCGTCTGCGCTCTCGTGCTTATTCTACTCACAAATAGTGTAAAGAAATGGACAAATTTTAAAACCGACCTGTTTTGAAACTTATTCTATAAAAAAAGATCCGTTTCAGATTTAATTTCAAAAACCGACTCAGTTTCCAGCCCTGAGACCGAAACTGTGTCGGTTTTTGAAAAAAAAAAGTTCTCAAACTTCACGGGAGTTGAAGCGCCGTGAAGTTTTTTACATAACAAAACTTCACGGGACTTCAACTCCAGTGAAGTTTTGTTATGTAAAAAATTTCATGGGACTTCAACTCCTGTAAAGTTTGGGAACTGTTTTTTCAAAAACCGACCAAGTTTCAGCCTTCGGTTTTTAAAATTAAATCTGAAACGGATCTTTTTTTTGGGATTTTTTTGGGCAAACAAGTCGGTTTTGAAATTTTGTCCTAAAGAAATCATTACTTCTATTCACAATCATCCACTGTTTAATAAAATTATTGCAGTTCATTCCCAATTTTAGCATTTATGCTATCATCATCACTATATCGAACCCATTGTCATTTTTTACTGCTAATCACAACCATCGATTGAACAATATACGGACGGACTGCGATTGAAAGTAGTATTATCTACAATCCAGTCTACATTTTACTCCATTAACCAACAGAAGAGTATATCCATTCTCGCACCTATCATCATTGACCACCACACATTCATATCACTGACAACCACACATTCATATCACGCTTCTTCTTAATCTCTCTCTCTCTCTCTCTCTCTCTCTCTCTCTCTCGTATAGTGTCAAATATCATCTATAGCCACAATGCCAATTTCCTTGGGTGCATTCATAACTCCTCCACAACTTCAACTGAACCGCAATTTTCAGGGCCTTAGCGTTAGATGTCAGTCTTCTCAGCAGAAACCAGCAAGCGGAGGTGGGCATAATGAGCTCCAGATTGGGTCGCCAATCATACTCGTCGAGGCTCCACCGACTCTGAAGACGGCCACTTCAATGCCGTCGCTGAGGGTTAACACCGGAGAAGTGAAGCCTGGTGATGTTGGCAGGTGAGGATTATGAACGCCATATTTGTCGTACAGCGAAGAAAATTTAATGTTTTTCCTTTAGTACTAATCTATATCCGTATAAAGAAGAAAGTTAATGTTCACAGGGACATAAGTATAATTTTGAATGTTGGTGGTTTCCAGCTTATTATTGAGTAAACTTCAATAATCTCATGAACAGTCGTGAGTTTTTTTGCAAGAACTTACTGTAAAATATTTTCAATTTGATTTGCTAACATGAACTTGACTATATTGACAAATAAATCCCAAAACAACATCCTTTGAAGTCTTTCGACATACATGGGAGATATACACTATACTTGAATGCCGATGAGGTTAACTGGCCAAAGGTCTACCATGGGCCACCCATGAAAAATTTATACTTTCGTCACATTTAATTTCAGTTGATTCATTTCGGTCTCACTGAAGGCGAAAGAATGCAAACAAGAAATCTGATGCTACATCCCATTATGGTTTTGCAGAATTGTATCAAGGAAGCCTAAAGATGTATGGGCTGTTCGCCTCGCCATAGGCACTTACCTTATCGATGGCAAGCATTTCCAGCCCTTGGTTCTTGACGAATAAGAAAGCCTGCAACTCGAACAGCAGAAATTTATCACTAACTTGTAATAATGTTTGAATAAATGACAAGCTCTCTATCTTTTGATACTTCAGTTAAAAAATAAAATATACAACATAAATGCATCTAAGTTTCAACGCAAGACTATCAAGAAAGGCCGACAGTTTAACAAATATGCATTGTTTTTCATAACTCAATGTTGATGCTACAAAGAATGATCAGACTAGAAGAATTTATACAACACTCATATAATCCTGGAGTCCAAGGACAGTAATATTTTGATCATATAACCGCACAAACCAACGTCAAGACTTTTCACACCAAACACAGCTTATGAGTTCTTGCTCCATGGTTTAAGCACAGCAACAACAATGATAACGACAATCAGGAGAAGGATGATTATCGCAATGCACATCCACTTGCGCGAGTTTTTCTGCAGGCTCTTTGCCTTCTGAAGCGCTGTGGTTCCAGATTGAATATGGTCTACTGCACTTGAAACCTAATGGAGAGAATAAAGAAAGTGTAAATATTCAAAATGCAAATATAACTTTTTAAGAAATCTCATAAGAAAATAAATAATTATGAGAGAAGAGGGATTTTTCTATACCTGGCTTTCAATGTTGTCTAGCATGTCACCTTGAGCATCAATCAGCACAGCCATGTCAACAAAAATCTGCAGTGGAAATTTGTATTGTTCAGTTTATATCCTTGATAATAGTTCACCGTGATTTCTCTGTTCTCTCCCATTTAACATAACAGACATTAGAGAAAGAAGATAATAAAAGGACATGCAGAAGATGATTATAAAATGCAGTGCTGTTTTGACCTGCTTATTTGCTAATAGAAAGATTTTTTTTGTTACGTGTCAATGTTTTCAAGCCCCAAAAGCAAACAACCTTGACATCAATAACATGCTTGGGGTCCCATTCCTACTGTCTTGGATTGAATAAAAGTTAGTTTGATTTCCTTTTAACGGTGACTTTACCCAACTGAAGCACAATCTCTGCTGCATAATCCACCTTGTACAAAACTTTCATCCTGGATAATCTAAGAGATGTTCTTGTAATACTTCGGTGAAGATATAGCTCTAAATTTTTATTTTGGATTATCTAACTGGTGGACAGAGAAAAATTTTAAAATGATTAACTTTAGGTTGTATGTTGGTGAACGCTACCAGAACGACAGCACAAAAGGAGCTGTTGTTTCTCTTAAGCATAATATTCTAACCAGTACATGCAAATAGTTGGTTAAATTACTATCATATTACGTTAGTGGAAGTATAAATGGAAAAATGTTCCAGTAATATGCTAAAAGTCGCCGCTTAGGCTAATTGTTGGCTTACAACTGTTTTGAGCTCTCTTCAGCATAAAATTCATAGGTTACTGTTGGTCTTTAACCTAGTTCTTGAAAAAACTATATAAATTTAATACCTGCTGCAACTCAAGAAGCTTCCTCTCTAATTCCCTCACGGTGTCATGACGCTCTTGGATCTCAGCAAGAGTGTCCATTACCTGCAAGAGTGAACATAAGGCTGAATGTGGAATAGTCGAAAATCATGAATCTGAAAAGTCTCGACTTTTCTTATTACATTTATTAATTAATGCACAACTAGAGTTAGGACAAACCTGGCCTCGCCCTTGCTCCTGAATTGCTCTCTGAAATATTTGTTCACTGTTCCCTGTCTCTATTAGTTTGTCAACCATCTGCAAACCAATAATTGGTAAGATTTTCTGTGAATTTATGTACAGCTCAAAAGGGCATTCCACTTTCAGAAGGCAGTCCTACCTCTTCATCAGCATGATTACCCGTAACTGTTTAAATAAAAATACAAGAAGAAGAACAATTAGCAGTTACCAACTTAAAAGGCTCTGAAACATTCACCTTACTAGATCCAGGTTCTAACCTGTGTATATCCTTCTCTCAACAACCTCCCGATACTCTTGCTGGATTGCTTCCCTTAAAGTCTGCAGAAAACAAGAGCAATATTAAGGAATAATGTGTCTATATTATTGCTAATAAACAATGTGTTTCAGATCATTGTGATTTTACTTAACCTTCCTAAATGAGAATGAGGATTACATCTAGCATCTTCCATTCAGGTAAAGCTACACCATCAAGCAACAAAAATTCATAGTATTCGGATTGTTAACTTTTGGGTTTCAATTGAAAACTAATTTTTGTCCCTTTTCTTTTAAACTTGCAATTAATACCTATATTCTTCCTAAAAGTTTATAAATAAACTTTTTAGCATGTGTTGGATGAACACACTGCTGACATAGAAATTTTTTACTTTAGGATAGACTTGAAAGATATACGTACAGAATTCATAAATAGCTATATTCTCTTCCTAGAACTTTAAAAATAAACTTTTTAGCATGTGTTGAATGAAAACACTGCTGATATAGAAATTGATACTTTATATAGACTTGAAAGATGTACATACAGAATTCTAAGTATATATAGTGTATTGTATGCTCCACTTTTTAGCAAGTGTTGAATGAAAACACTGCTGATATAGAAATTTATACTTTATATAGACTTGAAAGATGTACATACAGAATTCTTAAGTATATATAGTGTATTGTATGCTCCACTGTTGGACTTTAACTTTGTTGAAGGGTATACTTGAAGACAACTCTGTGCACTTAGTTGTTTCAAATATGTGTGGGAATGGGAATGACAATGATACAAGAATGCATCAATAGGAAAACAGCATGGTACACCAGAGAAGTAAAGACAGAAATGTCTCCATTTGTATGTTCACTCTCATCCTAATAAAGACTATTAACACTAGAAAGTCTATCATAATTCAGATATTACAAGTTTCCAAGTTATATAACTTACACTTCTATGAGAAACCAAAAAAAAGGGAGCTGGAAACGGATTTAGACCTCATTAGAGAGGTCAAACTTTTCAACTCAGAATCTCATTTCTTTATCCCCGAGTCAAGGCAGCAGCATAATGAGAGGAGGCAGTTGCCATAAAAACACTGAACAACGATGAAAAGCACAGAGAATTGTTTTCTTGATTAAAAAATGAATTCTTTTTTGTCTTCTCCTTCATTTCCTTTGTCTTCTTTCTTTTTCCTCTGTGCTCCTTCCCTCTTTTATCCATTGCACATGTTTGGTTACATCATGTCAAACTTCCGGACTAGTAACAAACTTATGATCCTATCACCTGTTTATGCGACTAGTAACAAACTTATGATCCTATCACCTGTTTATGCACTCCTTTCGTAAGCATAAATTTATTTATTTTTTGTGATTTTGTAAATATATGTTTATCTTCCAGCGTGATTTTCTCCATAAACGTGTTGCACACATAGCTGAAAGAAGTTCTTGGACACTAAAACTCCATCATAAATAGATCTTTTATTTTCCTTTTTAGGTCATTAACAAAGTTGAAAGGAAAAAGTTTTCAGTTTCCTTTTGATATTTGTCAGATCAAGCCTGTAAAACATGCTTTGCTTTGATATGAAGACCCTCAAACATCATCAATTTTATAGCATGAGCTACCTTAAAGCAAGTCCATATAACAATTAGGTACCAACTGATCAATGATGCACTATTTCCTAACCCTACTTGCTAATGAATGCTGTAGAGAACAAAAATGATTGAGTACAAATCATTCTTTCATTGTTAGAATACTTTATCTCATGATTGGACATATTTCTTTTGATCATTCATGTTCCTTTTCCCATATGTCACACAATTTTTAATAAAAAAGAATACACACAACAGACAAGCAAATCCAGTGATGAAAAGAATGGGCAGAAAGGTGTACCTGAAATTCAGACATTTTTTCTTTCAGCTTCTTTTTCAATGCTCTGCAGTTGTATTATGCTCAAAATGAGACAGCTGATCTCGTAAGGATAATTTTGATGAATAAGGAAACCATTAATTAAGAAAATTACACAGTAGTTGCAGTTCGAGATCGATCAACAGCAGACCCCTTACCACATCCTGGCTTCTGTCTGTTAATCAAATTCTAATTAGAAAGGGAAAAAACAAAGAGTCAGTGAAAATTTCCCAAAAAAATTGATTTGAAACCTCTTCAGGTGCATTCTTGAAAGTGATTGGAGAATGAAAATACTTCAACAATGATGATGTAATGTAAGTGGTAAATGTGTAAAGTCCTATTGACAAGAAATCTGAAGGAATAAACTGGACAGGAAATTTAAGAAGAGGGGACTCATAGCATGCTGGAAAAATATACAGTAAAAACATGGAAATGAAAGTAGGAGATTACAAATTGAAATCAGTCTTTTATTATGGTACTTCAAACTTCTTCAATCAAGATGGTAAATAGTTAACAAATCTTAGGAATGAATAGAGAACTGCATAGATGACAACTGCCATATGTGGAAAAAAGTGGAAAGGGTCTTTTAATTGGAGAAGTTCTAAAGAAAAGAGAATCAATGTCCAAGATCATATATACTCACCCAAAGAGATCAAATAAAGGGAGGCAGAGAGGAAAACCTTAAAAAGTCTGTTTTCAAAACTGCTCCTCTTACAATCATGATCAGAAATAAATAATAACATACAGAAGAGTTTGAAACAAACAAAACCAGTGTTCAAATAATAATATACAAATCAAATTGGAAGTATGAAAATGAACCTCTTCTTTTCAACAGAAGGGATTTATCCAAGTAGAGACATAGGAGTAGAAAACCATAGGAGTAAGAGAATCCAGATGGTAAATGCTCTATAATTTGAGACAAATTGATAAACCAAACAACAAAAAAGAACTATGCAAACATATTTCATTTACTATCGAAATTGCAAAAATGCAGTTGCTTTTTTATGGTGCTGGCACTCTGTGAAAACAGGTTAGCAAGCATAAGACCTCCAAAGAAAAAACTTACATCTCTGTCCAGTTCTTCTACTTTGGCTTTTGTTATGCGTGCTATTTTTCCCACTTCATCAATATCCTTTTCCATGCGCTGCTTGATTGCTGCAACCAAGTCATGGTTCACCAATATTTATATAACATGAGTTTATTAAATCAGTAACCATGAGAGACAAATAATGCCAGAGAGGTTTATATTATCCAAAAAGAATGAAGTTACCCTTCATAGCAGATGCTTTCGTAATAGCCTTGGACTCCTCATTTGCATTCTGAAAAACAAAATCAGTAAGTATTGGGAGAAAGAAAAATAATCCTTGCTCATGGATGCCTTGAAATGTGAACAATTTATGTCACGCCCCGGGCCTGCGAGCCCATTGGAGCGTTGCAAGACGTTGGATCCACTTAGTGTAGCGTGTTGTTTGGCTCAAACAACTGTCAAAATTGACTAGCTGATGCTACACTTGAACCTCATGACTTACCTTATAAACTCCCATCTCTTAGTCACCACTCGATGTGAATAATTAAGGGCATCACAATCACACAACTTTACATTTGCGATGTCCTCATCGCGACAAGACAATTGGTACATCCCGGTATCACCGCTAGGCGACGTAGACTCCAGAGGTGGCTCCTTCGGGCTATAGAGGTGGCTCTCACCGCGCTCATGTTGTGTAGTACTTAGCCCCGCATAGCACTTAGTTCCACATTTCTGGCTGGCAAATTAGTCTGATACCATTTGCCACGTCCCGGGACCACAACCCAGTTGGTGCGTTGCAAGCCGTTGGATCCACTGAGTGTAGCACGTTGTTTGGCTCAAACCACTGCCAAAATCAAAATCGACTTGCCGATGCTACACTTGAACCCCATAACTTATCTTATAAACTCTCTCAACTCTTAGTCTCTACTCAATGTGGAACTACAATTGAGGGCATCACAAGTTATCCCATTAGAAAAGTCATGCCCAGGTCACTAGTAAAGTGCCAATAGGAAGAGACACAAATGCACATGCAACAAGCGGATGTGGGTCGATAAGGAAGGGGAATCGCAAAACGACAATTATGAATCACACATGCACGAACGTGCAAGCACATGTAAGGGGAGAGAGGGGGCATTAAACTGCACATACAAGCACATGCAAGACACACACCCTATGCGCGCACGCACACAGATGTGTGCATGTGTGTGTGGAGAGAGAGGGGGGAGAGAGAGAGAGAGAGAGAGAGAGAGAGAGAGAGATTTAAACCAAGGAAAAACAATGACTACCATGACAGGGTAAAGTAGAGGATTGCATGGACAAGATGGAAAAAAAAATATTTAGTAAGCCATAGATTTAGAGAAATATTTTATTAAGCCCTTATAGACTGTAGCCGTATATTTATGGAAAGAAGAAAAAATGATACCTGAAGTTTTTGCAACTGCGTAGAGAGCTTCTCAATTTGTTTCTCAATGACTTGGACCTAAGACAATAAGAAGAAAGGGTAGTGAATTCAGGAAATGTCAAATGCAAGTATAACCACCAATAAAGATTGATATGATATTCACAGATACCTGCTTAAAAAAACCTTCCATTCCCAGCTCTGCAGAACTTGCAGAAGGCTGCATTCCCATTTCAATATCCGCATCCCCTGAAGGTTGACCACGAGGAAGCTCAAAGGAATCCTATCAAACAACAATTTGAGGGCAACAAAGAGGCAAAAGAATCAAACACCACAGAATTTTTATCGCAGAATGGAGATACTTATATTCCAAGTACTGCCATTGACCAGTTGGAAAATGCTAATTTTATTGCAGTTACTGGCCGAGAATCCATAATTAAGTCCAAGTTTACGAATAGCTGTAAAGCTTAACAGATAGAAGAAAATATTATCAACATGAATGCCAGACACTAAGTCTTCTTTTAAGGATAGTAATGGACATCATGTGATCATGCTACTCTGCATACCATGCTGCAGGTTATCCTTTTGAATCTGGATCCTATAAACACCACTTTCTAAGAATTTCCTTTGGCATATAGTCTAGTCATTGAGTCAAAGTAGGCGATACATTTACTACTTATAATATCATAATCTCAAAATCAACATATTGGATTCGGTGATCAGTTGTTCTTTCATAAAGAGAACTAGGAAATGGTGACTAGCGAGCAAGAAATTGTCAGGGACTTCACTTTCACTCAAAGTTTTAAAACCAATCATGACTTATAACCAATTTATCAAAATATTTGTCAGCAGAAACAGTGGAATTTCTTGTACTAGCAGAAGACTTGGCTTAGATCGTCAGATTTCTTGATCATTAAATTGTTTTTCTTAATACAAAAGCCACAATGGGAGTTCCAACAACTCAATCCCACCCCTTTACCACAACTCAAGTTGTATTGGCAATATCACTACTCGATTAGAGGTTAAGGATTTAAATCATAAAGATCCTTTTATTTCTCTTACTAACTTTAATATAGTATAACCTAATCAATAAAGGTTTCTATGGGTATTATACATAGATACTAGTAACTGCGCACACAATAATGCCCTTGTGAATTAATATCCTACTTTTAAGGATTTGTCATGTAAATTCAATCACAAAAGTTATGAGTTATTAAAATGAAATATTGCTTAGCACTTATAAATAAATTTAATTTATTTGATTAATGAACCAAACAAAAGTCAATTAGTTGGATGTGGACACGACGTATTTTTTATTCTCGAATGAGTTGATGCCCTTTACTGACTATATGGGATCAATGTGATGTCTTGCAGTGCTAGATATGCATATGAACACAGTGGCTCAATTTAATTGACAAGGTTTTCTACTTGAAACTCAATAAGAAAGTTTACAACTGATCATATTTTGAGATCAGAAGATATAATCCAATTCCAATAAGCTACGGTGCCGTTTGCCAGAGATTCCGCATTATTTTAGTCCTCTTTATGCTTCGTATCTCTATAAGCCTTGGCATTTTCAAAAACCCATTCAAATTCTTCATAATAGATTCATTAAAAAAAATGTGGAACTGACACATTATGGCCCACAAATGGAATTCAGTTCCACGTGAACATGTTCAGTCATAATGTAAATGGATCATGGAAGTATATCGTAATAACTTCCAAATCTACGATATATTATATCAGGCCCTTAGTCAAATGCATGTTTTCACTAGACTAACAAGTAACAAGCACTAAACACGGGCAAACAACATGGCTAGGGCATCACATTACAAGGCAAATTCTAAGCAATAGAACGAGTATTACAGGCATGGCTTATCAATACAAAATTTGCATGACATCATCTTCGAATCATGGTTTCACAATTTGCATTTTTAAATCATGGTTTCACAAAATTTGATGGTGTACCAATTCACTTTCGTCCTTTTCATTTATCCTGTCTTTCTCCTGATAAATCCCTAGCATCTAGCTTGCTAATTGTGTTTATCATTCAGAACAAGATTCCAGAATATACTTCAAGAAATGAATAATAACAAGTAACTACAGACATCAAGCATATCTCACAACAATCTGCAGCTAAGCCCAATAATATAATCTACAAGAGTAGCCACTCGTTTACAAGCCCCAAAAAATTACAGACTAAAACCAAGAAGGATTCACCCTTCTAGCGTTTGTGCTATTTTAAGCATTTACTTCTGCAACTTCGAAACAACCAATTTTAAACTATTTTATTTTGACTAAATAATATCGACCTAGTCTAAGAGTATAATCCACAAGCAGATATGTAAACCCTAGCAAGCTAAATTTAGAGTGTTTCTTGTTGTTGAGTTTGTTGTTGAGGTGATTAATATGTGAGTATAGTCCCACATCGGATAAGATAAGAAAAAATGATGAGTTTAAATAGGAGTTTGGGTCAATACCTGATAGTTTTGGGTTAAAATTGATTCCTAACTTCTGTTTAACACCCATCAACTCTAGATTAAGCTCGATTTCTCCCCCAACAAGTGGTACCAGAGCTAAGGTCATGATCCAAGTAATTTAAAAAAAATAGATGATCTTCGATGTGAAGCCCGAAGATGTTGGGAAAATCCATGGATGCCCGTAGGAGTGATATAGTCTAGTTAGCCACCATGAGTGAAGTGGTGAAAGTTCCTTTTGAGTTAAAATTGATTCCTAACTTCTGTTTAAAACCCATCAACTCAAGATTAGGCTCGATTTCTCCCCCAACAAGTGGTATCAGAGTTAAGGTCATGATCCAAGTAATTTAAAAAAATCGATGATCTTCGATGTGAAGCCCGAAGATGTTGGGAAAATCCACGGATGCACGTAGGAGGATATAGTCTAGTTAGCCATCATGAGTGAAGTGGTGAAAGTTCCTATGGATTTTTAATAGCTATGTGTTGAATACATTGTCTGGTTAGCCCACGAGAAGAGTAGTGCAAAAGTTTATGAATTGGTTAGCCTACGAGTGAAGTGGCGTAAAAATTTAGTGAATTCCGTGGAAGATTGAATTATAGTTGAATTGAAATATACTCAAGAATTAATGGAGAGTTGTTGAGATGACTAATATGTGAATATAGTCCGGATAAGATAATAAAGAAAGAGTGATAAGTTTAAATTACTTGGATTAAAATTGGTTAATACATGATAACTATAGCTTTTTGGATTAAAATTGATTCTTAACTTCTGTTTAAGCTATCAACTCTAGATTGGACCCGATTTCTGCCCCCAACATCT
>NC_033800.1:139177685-139199486 GCF_001876935.1 Asparagus officinalis | reverse complement strand
TATATATATATTTCTATATTCAATGGAAACTCTGATCTCCTCTGATCTGAAGAAAATCAACGCAATAGCAAGTAAACTATACGGAAAAAACACAAAAAATCGTAAATGAATCGAGATTTCGAAGGTCGAAAGTTACCGAGAGAAGATTATTCATCTTCGAGAAAACCGAACAAACGGAGAGATTCGCTCGTGGACGAAAGCTCGATAGCCAAGATCTCGGAGACGAGAGCTCCGAATCGTATGAAACGCTGAGATCTTGAGAATCGAAGAAGAATTCGAAATAGAAACTTCAATTTTTCTAGGGTTTTCAGTAATAAAACAGGCAGGAGAGGGAGAATATGGACAGAGCTTTTTTGTATAAGAGGGAAGGTAGAGGGGAGAAAACACGGACGATAAGTTGTTCCCTTGGAATTGTTTAATATGGAGAGTAGCGATTTGATATCATTGCCATTTGGTGAAAGGCTTCTTTCGGGTTGTTCTTCGTATTAGTTTCTCAATTTATTTAAACTAGTATAGTGCACGTGCGTTGCACGTTGTTGGGTTAATTTTATGTTTATCTTTTTTTTATAACAAGTTTGGTGTTAGATGTAATTTGAGGGTTTTTGTTATCTTTTTATCATTAAAATTCTAGAGTAAATATAATTTTTTATGAGGTTTATTTATGACATTTCAAGGTTCTTTCTGTAAATTTTATAGCATATCTATAAAATTATGAAGTTTTAGGGATGTTTTGCAAATTTAAAGGTTTACACTATAATTTTTCTAATAATTTTATATGAAAAAGTTTAGTTTTATGAAACTAGAGCTTTCCAATAAAATTTATGGAATACCTAAAAGACATTATTTAATTTGTGAACCTAAAAAGCATAATTCTATTTGTTTTATAATTTAACATAATGTCTGACGTTTATAATTGAGCACATGCTGGTGTTTTTTATTCACAAATTTGTAATATAGTTATACCATTAGGAAAGATAAATAACATACTGACTGTAAAATAATAATTTAAATATTTGTATTAAAATGAAAATTTTTATGTTCTATGACAACTAAGAAAATACTCTATTAGAACTAAAAAAAATTAACCAAAATCTATATAGTCCTCTGAAAAGACTTAATCAGAGCTTCTTCAATTGTTAAGAACAAACATCATCACAAAAAAAATTATGGGGTCTTACAGTAATGTGTGTCATTATTTTGCTCAACAATATTTTTAAGTTGAACCTACAAATTTCAATCTGACAAAACTTTTTGTGAATAATGGATTTTGCAACTCAGTACATGATTTTTTAAGGAACCATCATGATGGGTATGACCAAAGTATATCCTCAGTTTAAAGTTAATTTCCACAATAGCAAACTGAATATTATTTGACGTTAAAATTTTTAATCTTTTTTCTTCGTTACGCTGGAAAATATGGATTGCTATGTGCATATTATGCTAGTGCTAAAGATCTTTGCATATACATAGTAAGAGCAGAACCTAAAAATCTCAAACTCATTTATATAAATACGGGAAACTACTCTTTATTTCTTCTTCAGTTATTCATCTTACTTGATCAGTTGGAAGTGAATTAACTTGATGTGTCATTTCCAGAAGTTAGTCTTAAGACCTTGAGCTCTAAATAATACACACATCACGAAGCCTCACTTTATATTTAGCTTATTTTGAAATCTTACTTTATAAGTGTTAATAATGAAGTAGGAAATTATACTTAAAAGAGAATTCATATAAAATTTTAAACAAATTAGTTATGATTTATAGTGGCTAGTATAAAGATAAACAGTTGAAACATTCTCTATGATTATGGTAGTGATCATTAGTGAGAATTAAGAAAGAGAGAGTAGGAGATTAATTTCTTATTGGGAGGTTATAAAAATTAAGTATATTTAGTTTCTGCTAAAATTAAAGGATAGTGTTTGATAGGGGGGGTTAGGGGGGGGGGGATTTTTATTATTGTTAGTGATGGAGATTAATGGATGAAATTAAAGATTAGGAGAGGTTATGAGTGAGAGATTAAATAAAAAACTATAACTTTAAATAAAATATTTTAAGTAAAACATACTTTGTTAAATCATGAATTTCATACTTGATTGGGTTTTATGGTTCTCAAAACAATAGTTAAATATAAACTTAAAAAATCTTGATTGACCAATGAAGACATAAATTATAATAAGCCAAATCAAGCAAAGAGAAATTCTAATAGTAAAAAATCAGTTGAAACATTCTCTATAAAAGATAGAGAAAGAATCTTTCACTATAAATCATGCTAATCTCATCATGTTATAATAAGAGATAGTAAGTAGTGGTTGGTTGTGCAGAGAATGAAATCCAAATAGGCAAAATCGGGACAAAGAGACGTTCAAGGATTTGAGGAGGTGCAATGGAGATGATGAGGGTTGCATATGATGTACTCATTTTTGTAAGAGATTTGTTATGATTTATAGTGGTTTAGTAAGAAGATGAATGGTTATAACATTTTTTTAATTGTGACAGTGATAATTAGTGAGAATTATAAGAGACTAATATGTTAATGGGAGGTTATAAAAATATAAACAACTTAGTTATGGTGAAATTATTTTAGGGGTTATGAATAATAATGCATTTAATTGGTGGTTATGTACGTATGAGATATGGTTTATGTATAGATGCATATGTTTTATGTATGCATGTATGTGTTTTAAAGGGCATTTTCGGAAGAAATGTTTTAACATACCAACACACTTTTATAATAGTATTAGATTTAATCAAATTAGTTTACATGATATGATTAACTTGAACAATTATGTGAGATATTAGATTAGAATATATTAAGTCATTTAGTTTCTTGGATAGATGATGTAAAACGCGCGGATATATTCATAGAGGAACGGGACATCAAAAGTCCAAACATGAGCCTGATATATATAAGTCACGTATTTTTTGAGGCAGTGTCAACCAAACATATCATTATTCGGTTTGCTATCGTCTATTTTGCGAAATTCCCTCTGTATTGAGAGATATTAGAGCTTTTGTTAATTTTTTACTATTTTAGGTAATGTTTTATGAATCTATTTTGATTAGAAAATAAATTCGGTTTGATTCTAAATTTGACTAATTTTGCTTCTGTAATCATGGGGTCTTTTAAAAAGAGTTTTGTTATTTTTATTTTTGGTAAAGTTATGATCCTAATAGGAGTCTTGTTTATTTTCTATTTAAGCGGATGATTATAAGTCCTAAAGGTATAACTTTTCATCAATAAAATTTCACTTTTAATATTTTCTTCGTGGATTCTTAGTTTATTCTTTGTGGATTTAAAGAGCACTTTATTGGTGGATTCCAGGGTTTTCACTTCCGTGCTGCATTACTAGAATCATAATTTAATGTATATAGTAAGTTATAATATATTATATATATACGTATATATGTATATATATAATATATGACTATTTCCTCTTTATAATTTCCTTCTTTTCTTTGTGTGATTTTCTTTCATATACATTCTAATGTGGTGCATACTTTTTCAAACCCAATGAGAAAATATGGGAATTTCTAATGTTTTTGTTAACATAAAACATATCCCTTATTCTTCGTTATTCATCAGACGATTTTGTTGCTTGCCTTCTGTTTTGTCTTTTTATAAAAGAAAAATTTTCCACTTTTCAATCAATTAAAAATATTAATGGGAAAAATAGTCTGGAGCGTAAAACATAAGGATCAATGGATCATAACTATTTCGGGGGTTCCATGGAAAATAAAAACAAAACTATGCAGGGGTAGTGGATAAACATAAGGGGAAATTGTTTCTAGGCCCTTACTTTTTGAATATCATGCTTCCTCTCCCCAAAATATTTTTGTCATGTTTGTAGTCTTTTTTCTAATCATCCTTCCAATCCTATTAACATGAAAATCAACATTTAATTGTTAACACTCTTTTTAATTAATTTCATCATCAGCCTCTCATCTTTCTCCTTTCATCATCTTCTCCTCCATCTATGTCTACCTCTACCTCCCCCCTCGATTCTCCTCTCCTCCTCTTTCTCCTTTTACGTTGTAGCTCTCTCAATTAAAATTCATGAATTTAGTCGTATTATTTTATTCTACAATTTGTAAACGAGTGGGACGTGGGGGCCACAAAGTGAAACCCACAGACAGACCCACGTGATTGCGGTTTCTCTCTAGTTGCGGAACAACAAAGCCCACCCGAGATAGCTTTATAAAAAAGCCTTTGCCTAGGGTTTCGTGAGGGACGTGAGCAAGGAGGTTCCGTGGCAGGCAGTTTTTGGCGGCGGCTTCGTGTAAACGAGGGCGTGTGAGCGTGAGGCGGTGGATTTGTGAGCAAAACAAAATAAAAGTCGGTTGTGTGTTGTGTGCAGGCGCAAGCAAAGCAAAGTTTGCAGAAGGCGTGCTTTGGCAGTGCGCAAGCAAGGAGAAAACACAGTGTCGACTTTGAGAGTTTGTACATCCTTTTGTAGAGAGAGATTAAGAGGGATTTGAGAGTTTGTTTTGAGAGGGTTTAGATTGAGTGATTGTAAACCCTAGTTATATCTCTCCCTCTAATAGTAGATCTCCCCCCTCCTTGCCCCGTGGACGTCGGTAATTTGTCGAACCACGTAAAAGTTGTGTTCTTGTCGTGATTTGTAATAGCTTGTAGGATCCCTCGACAGGTCAGTCCTAAAACTGATGAGAGGAAGAGCCAGTATCTCACTTTGTTGAGATATCCGCTTCAGATTCTTGTTTCCTTGGTGAAACATGAATTCTTATCGATCTAATCTCTCTTGTTGTACTGTCGAAGTGCTGCCAAAATTTCCGCTGCGCACAACAAGTGGTATCAGAGCTCCGGGTTGGACTTGTGAGCTTGTTTGAAGGATTCGCTGAAGAATTCCTATTTGAAGATTAGATCGATAACATGGGTGAAACAAGCACATCGGGATAGTCTCTTACGAAGACGATACATAATTTGAGCATCAATAACATGAAGATTGATGTTCTGAAGTTCGACGGCAAGATTAATTTCGGATTGTGGAGGTGTCAGGTGATGGACGCCTTGGACGCTCAGAATTTGGAGGAGACTCTTGAGTTACAAGAGAAACCTGCCAAGATGGAAGCTAAGGTTTGGAAGAAGATGAATAGTAGGGCGTGTGGAGTTATTCGATCATGCTTGACGCCGGATCTTATTTATGACGTGATGAACGAGACATCGGCGAAGAATATGTGGGAAACGATCAATGAAAAGTATCTTACTAAGAGCATTGAGAATCGGCTTCACTTGAAGAAGAGATTTTACCAGTTCAAGATGAAGAGGGGAGTTTCCATTAGGGAGCATGTTAACAACTTCACAAAGCTACTTTCAGACATGGCCAATGTGGATATCATGGTTGAGGATGAAGACAAGGCGATGCTACTTTTGTGTTCGTTGCCCGAGGATGATTATGGTACCTTTGTCCTAACTATGATTAATGGAAGAACTACTGTTAGTTACAAGGAGGTGACCTCAGCGTTGGTGAATTATGAGTTGAGGAAGAATGTTGATGAGTCCTCCGAGAAGGCATCGGGAGATGTATTAGTAGTTCATGGTCGTGGTTCAAACCGAAGCAGGAGGTCGCAGTCTAGAGATGCACATCGTGGGATTCGTAGGAATCAGTGTGCCTTTTGTAAAGAGGATGGACATTGGAAAGCCGAATGCCCAAAGTTAGATCGAGCCGAGAAGAATAAGGGGAAAGTTGTACAAGCTTCAGAGGTGAATGTTGTCAAGAATAGTGACGACAATTCAGATTCGGATTCTTCGGGCTATTCATTGTCTGCACTACCGTCAATTTGTGTTGCCAACTCTACAGAGTGGATGTTAGATTCGGGTGCTTCATACCACGTTTGCCCTAGGAGGGATTGGTTCTTCAGCTTTCAGAAGTTGGAAAGAGAGGATGTTGTGCTCATGGGTAATGGACATGCATGCTCTATTGGTGGTATTGGTACCATTCGTATTCGGATGTATGACGAAGTGATTCAGGAGTTGGAAGAAGTGAGGTTCGTTCCGCAGTTGTCGAAGAACATCATTTCACTGGGAGCTTTGGTGGCATCTGTCTATAAAGTGACATTGGTGGATGCACGTTTGAAGGTCACATCGGGGTCCATGATTGTGATGAAGGGCATCAGAAGGAGCAATTTGTATTATTTACTTGGAAGCACGGCGATTGATAAGGAGATGACGAGTTCATCAGATTCAGCTAGACTGTGGTGTTGTTTGATGCTGGGTTATTTAATTGGTAATACCGTGCATAGGTTATTGAGGAGTGCTATGACCTGCAGTTTGAAGTCCTGTGAACCCATTGGTATGAGCGAGAAGACCGAGATGGAGTTTGGCACTTCTATCCATCATTCGAGGGGTCTTCTGAGGGGTGTTCATTCAGGCATTCGGGGGCCTTCCAAGAGAGCATCATTGGGAGGTAATAGGTATGTGGTTTCCACAGTTGGGGATTGCTCTAGGCATTGGTGGGTTGCAACCAAGTCCCGTTGGTGTGAAGTCCTAGAAGCCCGCAACAAATGGAGGAAGTGTATTGGCAGAAAGGTGAAAGTACTTCAGTCTGATGTTAGAGGGAGGTACAAGAGGGACCTATATCTGCATTTGTTCCGAGCTCACGGCAATAGGAGATACTTTATTGGTGTGAAAACTTTGAGACGACGTGATGAGATGGCATATTTGGGGAGCTGTTCCTTTCTGGAGGAGGATCGGCCTTTGATGTCGAGCATTGGCATTAGTGTGCAGGCTACGACATATTTGGGCTATCTTATGCATAGGTTGCCGACTGCTGCATGTAGATATATGGGATCTGGTGGAGCTGCTTCAGATTTTGGGTTGCGTCGGATATTTCGTTACCCAGCACTTGGTCACATCGAGGATGTGAAAGTTGATCTGATTGCACGTTTGGGATTCAGAGGCGTGTTTGATTATCAGGTATTAGCTTCTGATTTTGTTCTGAGCAGATATGTCACGTTTGACTCTCGGCAGGTGGAGAGTGGTGATCAGATCATTAGGATATCGCAGCGGGTGGAGATTGATGCTACTCCACATTGGGTGGGGATTTTCCCACATACTCCAGGTCATTCTGCATTGGTTGGGATTCCAGCTGAGGTGACACAGCGTGGAAGTTATTTGGATTCGGATACAGATGATGAGTTGGGTTTTGATTTGAGTGCAGCTGATAGATGTAGTCTGGATATGGCCATTGGTTCATCTCAGATGGAGGTGTTTGGACTGTTTCAGTTTGGGGCCATTGGAGGTGCTATCAGCCGTAGACTTGGTTGTGATGTTGGAGAAGGGTTGCGAACTCTTCTAATGGATTGAGGCCTTTAAAGGCATTTGGATGAACTACGTTCGGCTTGATTCCTTGGGCAAGAGGATACGTAGGCAGTCTTTACGATGCAACCGGTTTGGATTTTGGTGGGGGTGAGACCGATTTGGTGAGCGACATCGACATGTGGGGTGAGTGTTTGTACTCCCATTTGGGTCTCAGCAAGTGAGGCATTTGGTGTAGTCGGTGTAGGCTCAGTTTGATTGGTGAGTAGACACTATTTGTTTTGGGTGAGTGTTCGCACTCCCGTTTGGGTCTCGACGTGTTGTGGATGGAGTCCGTTGTCATGAGTCTGTTGCCATGGCGTACTGGACACAACAAGTGGGGAGGGACGTGAGCAAGGAGGTTCTGTGGCAGGCAGTTTTTGGCGGCGGCTTCGTGTAAACGAGGGCGTGTGAGCATGAGGCGGTGGATTTGTGAGCAAAACAAAATAAAAGTCGGCTGTGTGCTGTGTGCAGGCGCAAGCAAAGCAAAGTTTGCAGAAGGCGTGCTTTGGCAGTGCGCAGGCAGGGAGAAAACACAGTGTCGACTTTGAGAGTTTGTACATCCTTTTGTAGAGAGAGATTAAGAGGGATTTGAGAGTTTGTTTTGAGAGGGTTTAGATTGAGTGATTGTAAACCCTAGTTGTATCTCTCCCTCTTGTAGTAGATCTCCCCCCTCCTTGCCCCGTGGACGTAGGCAATTTGCCGAACCACGTAAAAGTTGTGTTCTTGTCGTGATTTGTAATAGCTTGTAGGATCCCTCGACAGGTCAGTCCTAAAACTGATGAGAGGAAGAGCCGATATCTCACTTTGTTGATATATCCGCTTTAGATTCTTGTTTCCTTGGTGAAACATGAATTCTTATCGATCTAATCTCTGCCGAAGTGCTGCCAAAATTTCCGCTGCGCACAACACAATTAACATCCTTCTTCCTCAACCTCCTCTCTTTCTTCTCTTTCTTCCAAAATTATCTCATTGTGTTAAAATGCCTATCCGTCAAAGCCACATCGAAGTTAACAAAACAATAATAAAAATTAATAAAATAGTAATTAACTAGTAAATAACAAATAAAGTTAACAACATATAGTTAAAATTAATAAAAATAAATAAATTTAACAAATAATAGCTAAAGGTTAAAAATAACATATAAAGTTAATAATTGACAACCAAAGTTAATGAAAAGTATGAGAAGTTAATAAACAGTAGCTAAAGTTAATGAATAACATATTAAATTAATGACACTTGTTTGAAAATATTAAAACTTTAAAGGGTTAAAACTAAAATATTCCAAATGTCACTTGTTAACTATCACCTATATGTTAACTTTAACTTTTATTTATTAACTGCAGTGTAATTTTGACCGCATGGTATTTTCTGATGGAGGGAGAACTTTGCAAGGAGGCAGACGATAAAGGAGGAGTAGTTAAAATGGGTAAAAATTAAGAGAGGAAAGTACTTTCCCCCACTTATTTTAGTTTGGTTGAAATTGAAAAAAAAAATTGATATATGAATAGATTCCCTCATTTTCTAGTGTTTGGTTCAAACTAAAAAATCAAGAAAACTTGATTGTGGTCACCATGGTAAGATTACCACCTTTATAAGATAAATTTATTTCCAACATAAATTAAGAGGTGAACATATATCAACCATCACATAAAAATATTTAAAATTTTGAGGGACTTGTTTGTAATTTTTAAAAAGATTTGAGGTAGTGATTTGCAAAATATTCAAAGATTTGAGGGCCTAATTCCAAAATGCCCAATGAACAAGATTTGAAGAAACCCGTTGCTCAAGAGAAAAATATGTTTAGTTATAGCCATTTTCTTCATTGTATGCTCCGCCATAAAATTTATAATAACAATGTTGGTTGCATGTATTGCCTCACCAATTAATTACCTGTATAGATTTTGGCTGCATACATTAAAAAAAGACCATCATCATGACATAATATCATATTATCAGTGTCATAACAACCAATGCCAAAGACTCAGTTAGTTCTAACATTCCAATTAGTGTTGTTTCTAATATAAGTGTTAGTTCCAGTGGTATGTTAGTTCTAGTTGAGCCTCTGTTAGTTATAGTGCCTCTCGTGCTAGTTCTAGCTGATGTCATGTTAGTTCTAACATTCCAGCTAATGTTATTTCTAATATAAGTGTTAGTTATAGTGGTATGTTAGTTCTAATTGAGCTCATGTTAGTTCTAGTGGCTCTCGTGCTAGTTCTAGCTGCTATCATGTTAGTTCTAACATTCCAGCTAGTGTTATTTCTAATAAAAGTATTAGTTCCAGTGGTATGCTAGTTCTAGTTGAGCCCTGTTAGTTCTAGTGGCTCTCGTGCTAGTTCTATCTGATGTCATGTTGGTTCTAACATTCCAGCTAGTTTATTTCTAATATAAGCGTTAGTTCTAGTGTTATGTTAGTTTTAGTTGAGTCCGTGTTAGTTTTAGTGGCTCTCGTGCTAGTTCTAGTTGCTGTCATGTTAGTTCTAACATTCCAGGTAGTGATATTTCTAATATAAGCGTTAGTTCTAGTGGTATGTTAGTTGTAGTTGAGCCCCTGACGTTATCGAACCTGGATCCAAATCTTGATCGGAGCTCCGACAGGTTCGAATCGACGGCGGAGATCGATCAGAGGCTCGCTTTGTGAGCAAGTTTTGCAAGGTTTTGTTCTCTTGATCAGATTTGACGTCGGTTTTCTTTTGTATTTGTTATTTGCCGCTATCCTCGGGGGGCGAGGGAGGGGGAGGAAGGCGCCGGAGAGGTAGCTGATCTCGAAGTTACTGTTGAAGGAGAGGACGGAGCCGGAGGGATGAAGGAGGGAGACAAAGGTGACGAGGCCGAGGCCGCTGAGGAGGGAGAAGTCGCGGCATCGACAGAGGGTGAGGGAGGAGATGGAGGAGGGGAGGTCGGAGCCGGGGGAGAGGCGGAGGATGGAGGAGCGGAGGGCGGTTGGGGCATCGTTGAGGATCTGGCAGAGGTCGTCGTCGTTGAGGATTAGGAAGGAGGAAGAAGATTGAAAGGGAGAGAGGGGTGACCAGAACGAGAATGGAAAGGGATGGTGAATCATTTTTTTTGTACGGAGAGAGAAAAATGGTGTTTTCCGTTGTAATCGGGGTTTTTTGAGCGAAATTTTTCCGATAGAGAAATCTGATGTGACACCTCAACTTTCCTTCACTTTCCTTTTAATTTTTTACAAACCAAACATATGATTGTGGGGGAAAACAGTGTGTCAGTTTTCTGATGAGTCACTTTCTGCCCATTTCTGCATTTTTGACCAAACAAACAGGCCCTTAGAGTCCCAAATTTTTAGGGTTTATTTGAAAAGATTACGGGAGTCCTGTGATATTTTCAAACCTTTTGGGGTCGCATAAAAATGGACCAAATTTCTTGGGAGCTTTGATAAATAAAAACAATCCAATGTTATTATGAACTGCGAACGCTCCATCCGCGGAGAAACCAGCGGCGTCCGAGTTTTTGGCAGGATACTAGAGATTATCTCAGTTTAAACGGGTCCGCGGAGCAGCATAACGAGAGGATGAAACCGCGATTTGCGCGCCGGAAGGGTAAATGTCGGTTTCATTAGCGTTCCGGAACGGTAAACTCTCATTATTTCTTGGTGGGTCCGGCCCGCAGCACACGTTTTACAACCTGGACTGCTGTTTGAGTGGGACCCACGAGGACGTTCCTTAGGGACCGGGACCATGGTGGGAACACCCAGCTCATAACGGTCGGATTGTTGTGGGGCCCCAAAGACGGAGGGGTTTTGAAGGCGGGAATTTGGGTGACGTTGTAGTAGGTGACGCCCGATATTCCAGCTTATCACAAGGAATTGCGTTGGAGGTGGAGCCCAGGAGCACTTCAGGCATGTTGTACAGGTTGGCATAGCTCTGCTTTTAGGTAGCACCCGGTTGGGCTTTACAAGGAATAGAGTAGGTGTAATTGTTGTCTGTACATACCTTCCTTCTCTGACTTGTCTGTGGTTTAGGATATCTATATACTATTACTCAAAGTTGTCACCCTTCAATTCGTCATTTGGCAAAAATGCTACTTGGTAAAAATGGTCCATACCATTTTAAACAACACTTGGCAAACATATCAATTGCTATCTTCTTGCAAGTGCCACTTGTCAAGTTTCTACAAAAGTTCTCCATATTAAATTTGAAATAAAAAATAAAAAATAAAAAGTTCTCATTGAGATTTGAACTAACTCTCCCTGCCTTTTCAATTTTCCAAACAAGATGCTTCGTAAACTGTTTGAACGCTTCGTAAACTGTTTGTATTCTTTTGCTACATCAATTTTTGTATATTAAACAAATCCGTGCATCGCACGGGCCTGAAACTAGTTAGCACTAATAGCCGATCTCTTCGTCTGCATATACCTTACTTCCCTGACTTGTTTATAGTTTAGGATATTAACACTACAGCTAATCTCAATTCAACTTTGCTAATTCAGGAGTAGACGATATGATTAATGCTAGTCAGACTAACAGAATAATTTTTATATTAGCGAACATAAAAATGTCAATATGAAATGACATATAGTAATATGAAATGACAGATCGTCCCCCTTTTAAAAGCACATGTGTTGTTTAGACGTCGCGCTTCCACGTTAGACTGGACGTTCTGAAGAGATGTGAACTCTTGAGTATTGAAGAGTCCATATGAACCCAATTTGGCTTGCTTAGTATGCACCATATGGGTCGATTGTCTTTGCCTCCACTTGTTGCTCTCCTAAAACGAATCAATACCATTTTCTCTTTAAAAGATGGAGTACTAGAAAAATTATCATTTTTCTAAAATGTCTTTCATCTTTCATGAAATTAACCAATTTACTCTATTATTATAACTCCCAATCTTATTAAATCACATAATTAAAAATTTATGCTATAGTATAACTATTCTTTAGATTATTAAATAAAGTAGTTATTAAATAACTTACATCTAATATAATAATTAAATTAATTATTATAATAGTTTAGATTGTCAAGTGTCTAATATTTTAATATATTGTAGGAATTATTATTTATGTAATAATGCAACTCCAGTTAGATTATAATAGTATAAAATTATATTAAACATTAGATTTTTTTAATAGTATAAGATTATAATTAAAAATTAATTTTTTAGTGCTTGTCAGCTACATATAATATTTATATCTCATCTAGAGTGGTTTTTGATAAAAACTAGTTGGATTGCACGTGCAATGCACGTGGTTATTTTATTTATTTATTATAACAAGGTTATAAAAATTTACAGTGAGGAGACGGTAAATGTTCATGTGGTTGTATCCGGCAACTACTGTTCTTGCTGCAATCTCCTTTTATGCAGCGAGTGGACGATAAATGTTTTGCTTTTCGTTTTGTATTTTTAGAGATAGTTGAGAAAGCACGACAAAAGAGTAGGATTAGTTGAGAGTTTTTCATGTTGCTGAAATAATCATTTCATATATAACCCAATGTTTTGATGCAAGGATTAAAAGAACCTTTGTTGTTTCGTTCATTATTGATCATTGCACAGAGCTCAAGACGTGCAGTGTTTTTCCATGACAAACTTAAGTAGGAGTTAAGTTGCAGTATATAACACATGCTTCTAAGAGTTTCAGCTATCAAAATGAATGCAACCTCTGATATAATACTTCTCTCTTCTGAATAAAAAAAAAACTTTAATTTGCCTACACGAACCAATCAGATATCTTGAAGGAAAACCTAGGGTAGAAGTATTTTGACAATATGATTTCAATAGCATAACAGAAAGCCAAAAATATGATTTGGCTTCTCAGGTTTCTAACATTGTTTCAGTCTTTTTACAGGGCAATGTAAGTTGAATGCACCGAGAAGATGCATACTAATATTTACACCATAATCATACTTAAATATTTTTTACAAAGGAATTGTGCTCTCATCAGCTAGGGTAGTCTAGATGATAAAGATCTCGCAATACATTACGTTGATCCCCTTTGTTAGTGTCTCTACTTATCAAATAATTTAGATGATAAAGATCTCGCAATACATTACGTTGATCCCCTTTGTTAGTGTCTCTACTTATCAAATAATTTACACCATGTCATGAGAAATTTTAAATGCCATCTAGCCATTTTGCAGAACATTAGAGAGTCAACCCACAAGCTATAAAAAATGTTTCTGAAATCAAAGTATTCATTTCGAATCACGTACAGTATTATTACATACTAAATTAAAACATAAGAGAAATGACACAAACAAGTAAAAAGAGCCTGCATAAATAGTTAAAGTATTAAAATCAAAAAACACTTCCAATCATATTCAACTACCTCATTCTCTTCTTCCCAATATACATTAAATGACATTTAAATTGCCAACACTTCTTTCATGATTTCAGAAACATAAACAACTGCAAATATTTATTCAACAAACAATTCTCATGAATCTTGGACTGACTAACCCCAGCAGAGAAAACAAAATATATTACCTAAAATTCTCCAGGGTGAGAAGATGAGTAATTTCCTTATATAGTTCTTCATTGAATGTAGAAAAAACTTTCAGATCTTTTACTAATATATCTACCGCCTTACTCCTGTCACGGCTGTCAGCGAAAAAAAAAAGATACTATTATTAAAGAAAACATATTTGAAAAAAGAAAACATTTTATAATTAATAAAATGACCGTTAATTGAACAGAGAAATCAAAGGGTAAACCTGCCAAGTGCCTCTAAATAATTCTGCTTCCTAATCTCGAAGAAAATCTTCATCGAATATCTATTATCATCCACCTTTGTGAATCCAGAGAGATACTTCTCGACCTCGTCCCACTCTCCAGCGAGCGACTTCTCCTCAAAATACTTCATATTGAAGAAAAACCCCGATTCCTGCTCCAATCTTTTCAAAAACCCAAATAAAAAAGATCACAGAAGACAGTATTCCCTAAATTCAAGTAGAGGTTGGTCATCAGTATCATGATATAGAGGTATACAAAAATATTGCAGAAAAAATTAATAGATATTTCCCACAGATATGAGATAGTATTATACAGCATTCATTACCCATTAGGCATAGAGCAATCTACTAACAGTATTTATAAAGTATTATTTAATCTCGCTGACAATTCACTTGTGCCATAAGTTTGCGGTTAATTAACAATTTACAGATCATATTCGCCATATATAATTTTCACCAAACACTAACAACCATATCATCACTGTCCTTGATCACTGCTAGTTCCAAATCCCTTCCAAAATAAGGATTCAACTCAAAAATTGATTTCCACATATACAAACAAAATAAAATTGCATTAAAACATGGATTTTAAAGCTGGTGCTCGACAACGATATATGTACATATATACTTATCTATATATGTATATACAATTCTGGACCCTCTAAATAAATACATATATACATTAGTTTAGATAATCAAAATGCAACATATATACTTATCTGACGTTTTGTTAATAATCTAATTCTCTATGGCACCAGCTTAATAATCATTAGTTTAGAGGGTCCAGAATTGTATATACATATATAGATAAGTAAATATGTATGTGTGGACTGTCTAGAATTGCGGCGGTGTCGACGGCGAGGGTGCAGCTCGAGGGTGGCATCGACGGCGAGTTCGAGGGTGTCTAGGGCTTCGTCGAAGGGGTTGTGACAAACAAAGGGTCAGAAAGAGAAGTCTACATAGTAAGTAATAATTAGTCCTGTAAGGTTTTCATTTTATCAATTGTATTAAAAAGGAAAAAGAAATGTGATGCAAGAGTTTTGTAACGCTATACAGGTTATCCATCATTTTGTGAAACATAACAAATTTACCTCACTTCTAGCAGAGCTGTCCATCATAACAGATGGTCTTACAGTAGGTGGTTGAATAGGAAGAAGTTGTAATATCATCCAATCCGCATGATCATCTTTCGGTTTGAAACCTAGTAGTAGGCAATCTTCATTGATTATCCTTTTAATAACACCGAGAACTTGGCCATGTCATAAAAAAAGAAACAAATAAATTTGGACTACTAAAAGAAATAAATCAGAATAACAATTTTGCAAAATTAGCTACATTCTCTGTAGAAAGCTATTGTTTCCTCTCAACAGGTTGAGGAAGTTGTGCTTGGTCATCAGATTTCTTGCAAAAGACTTATAAACAATAGTTTGTGTGCAGTATAGATAAGTAAAAAATAGTTGACATGCAAATTTAAAGTAATAAAGTCAGCTAATCTCTGAATATGTATTTACATTCACACAATTGAATGTTAAATTTAAGCTAATAACTGTAATAACAATCAAAGCATGCAATAGTTATCAAACAACTATATGAGCATATGTTTATAAATCATAAATTGTCCTAACACCTTCAACCAATTTGTAAATGTAATAAAAATTAAAAATTATTCATGTTTAATTTTTGTGGGCCCTTGATCAATCCTTCTCCACCTTTATCTTCTTCTTTGGTAAATCAAGAACCGAATCATCGTCATCAATGTTGATTGTGCTGTTTTCTTGGATTTGGATTTCTTGTGCTATTATCTTTCCTTGTGCACGTTCATCCTTTGAGTTCTCATCCAACTTTACAAGGAACTTGTATGTCTTTCCGATGTTGAGAATAAACTTTTGAAAGAATGAACTCTGATTATTTTTCTGTTTTAATGAGGAAAAAATTAAGATCTTATACATGAAACATATTGTTTTATATGTATAAAATATAATAAAGTAAGAAGTTACCTCTTTTATATCATCCATGAATTTTTGAGCCTTATATCCTATCAAAGTTTTTGCTGCGTCAAAAAGTATCACTCTTGCATAATCTGTCTCATCTTCAACTATGATTTTAACTACATACCAACATTTTGTATTATCATTGTGCATCAGCTGATAGTTTTATATTTAATCTTTATATTTTTCTTTCACGAGTAATTGATAGTACTTTACCTCGGTATACTATCTTCATTGTTTTTTTAAAAATTTTGACATTTTTCATAAATTGTTTTTTCTATTTTTTTATTGCAGTCTTTGCAAGAGTAGTACCAAGCCTCATGTCTATTTAAAATATTAGTTATTTTTCCCGTAAAGCTGTCATATTGTGCCTGTAGAGTTGTAAAAATTTAGTTAGTTATAATCATAGTTTACATATATTTAGTAAATAAAATAAGAAATTATAAAATAATTTAAAAAAAGATAGTCAAAAATGATTTTTTTTTTTAAATTAATGTAAAAGTAATAATTGTAAATGTATTTGAAACATATTTAGGATAACTTATAACTATATTAAAAATATATGATTAGAAAATAAATCTTTTTTTAGTGAATATAATTAAAAAAATTCATGTTTACTTTATATCTTACCAATGAAACAAGATCTTTTTATATCAGCTTGTTTTGAAACTGAAGCTCTTGATTCATTAATATTTTATAGTAGGATTATTAATATCATACCTTTTATGATTTTTGTGAAGCTTGCATAATGTCAATAATATTCATTTTCGCTGCATTTTTAAAAAGCCTTGATGGAGCACCATTAGTCTTGATATCGTCTTTTGAAAGAGCCTTGCATATAATCTTAAAAATATTAAAATTTTAATTTATTAAGTTACCTTTTTTATTTGAATTACCATTCTTGCATGTCCTTAGCAAGCTGTATTTCAGGGTTGATACATATTGTTGATGCAATTTGCGAAGTCCTGCACATCTCCCCTGCATATATAATAGTTATAATTAGAATTTAATATTTATTGATAAATAATTTACAATTCAATAATAAAAAATGTTACCTTTGTACAATGATATTTTAAAATTTGATAGTGCTATTATAGTTGTCTCATTCATATTGCCTTTAATAATTGAACCCTCATTGTGAGCTAAATCTCTGAATAAAGTTACAGACAATGTTATCTCACTGTGTAAGAAAAGTTAGACAATTTTTTGTTAATATATTATATTATGAATAATTAAATTATTGTGAAATAAAAGCATGTGTATACTCTTTGTCTACTATAATGATTTCCCGCCTTGTGTCCGCCTTATTATATCTTGTAACGTACTTGATCATAGGCTTGACATTTGCTATTATTGCAAGAACATCTGCACATAAATTTATAACAAGTTTAAAATTCATTTATAATTTTTTAAATTAAAAGTAAAAGGTTTTTACAAATACTTACTTATATTCCTCGTAGACAATTCATTTACATAGAAATAGGAAGAAAGCATGATATTTGTTGTAGAAAATTTACGAAAATGAATTACATGTTGCTTACCTCTTTAATAAATGCAGGAATTATTTTTATATGATCTTATACACAGTAAGGTGATAATAATTAATATAAGAATAAGCATCAACGATTATAATTTAATTTATATTTATAAATTTAAAAAAATTTATGAAGGCTTTGCATACATTTAAAATAACGATTGTTATGGCATGATAAAAAGTGATGCATATTGTATTTAAACATTGTATGTATTACTTTATTTAAGAATAAGTATCAACAATTATCAATAGAATTATAGCATGTAGAATATTGCTACATTACCTCCGAGTCGGCGAAAATTATTTTTAGTAGTTTTCCTGATCCTTTGTTGTTCTCATAAAAGGACTCAATAGTTCTTAGGATAACAACATGAATGGTACACTCTCTTTGAAACTTTTTTAGTTGATGTATTTGGATGTGTGGAATTTGAGCTTCGTTGATGGATGACATTATTCCTGCAAGATTTTGAATAGTTTGTTATATATAAATAACAGCGCATTTGAAGTATTAAATAAACACAAAAGAAAATAAAATGAGACTATTTCTATATCAAAGGTATAATAATATACAAATTAAAAGTTATGAAATTTTAAATATATATATATAGATAGATATGAATGTTTTTTAGTTTTTAATTTGAATTTATTAATTAATATTATTTACAATGTTTAAAGTTATTTTAATTTTGATTAGTACATGATTTTGAACGAACAGAGTGATGGATGTAATAATGAATTGTAATATTTTTTAATTTTATTTTTAAGAAAAAAACTTTAATAAAATTGTAGATACTTATTATATAAATTCCTAACCTTCAAAAATGTTATTTGTCATTTGAATTATTCCTCGTGGTCCTTTGGCTGGAGAACTTCCTTGTATACAACATTCTTTGTGTATTGTTCCTCTTCTGCAAATTTTCCATCTGATGTTATTAAGACCTTGGTTGTCATCATAGAAGTACCCCGCGATAAAGCAACATATAATTGCCCATGAGAGAACACTGGTCCAGGTAGATAAATACCTACATTAGGTATTGTTTGCCCTTGGGATTTATTAATTGTCATTGCAAAACATAATCTTATGGGAAATTGTTTGCGTTTGAACTTGAATGGTAATCCTTCATCTTCTGCAAAACATAATCTTAGGGTGATAAAATCCCATTATTTGTTCTATGATGCATGCTTACACTGACATAAGGCTGGCAGACATAGGTTCAAATCCTTAAAATAATGGATGTAAATGGATACATTACTAAATCACTAAAAGGTTATATAAGTTGCAGGGTATTATGAAACACAAAGGATATAAAAAGGATTATTAAACGTTTGATAAGTTTTTAGATATGTTTATTTTCTGATATGAGTTTGGAATGTAACTAATAGACCATATCTCACAATTGACGAATATACAAAAAAAAAACAGAAATTATTGTCTTTGATAACAAGAGATAGGAACCATACAAGAACTTATTGTGTCTTTGATAACAAGAGATTTGTTTGCCTAATTAACTAACAGGTTCAAGCATTGCATATAAGGTTAACCTGCACAAAGTTTGCAGAAATGTTGGCTTTGAAGTTCTTCAAAACATAGTTACCGAAGGCTTGAGTTGAGATGAATTAATCAAAAAAATGAAGAAATGATGAAAAATACCTAAATAGAAACTTAAAGGAAAATGTAAACAACAGATGAAGAAAAGGAAAACAATATTGTTCTTCATATTGAACACATAATGTCCATGTTATTGACTTCTCATGCACATCTAAATTATCATGTTAAGCAGGGCTTAAGCATGAAGAAAAGGGTACATAATGTCCATGACGCAGCAGTAAGAGAGCATTCCATTCATATCACTCTTAACATTTTTTACCATACTTGGACGACTATTGTGAACTATAGTTAGCTCAGATGCCACATATCTATATTGCTCAAACATGAAATTTTTTCTATTTTCAGGTGTACATGAAGGAAAGGCTTTATCATCTTAATGGAAAAGAAAAAAAAAGAAATCACCAATCACTGCATTCAGTCGATGACACCACATCAATTGCTCGAAGAAAACTTTATGATCAACAAGACTTTACCCACTATCATCAATCTATGTCAATGGGCTAAAGCGTAATGCCTATAATTGAAATCTTATGCCAGCTATGATCACAACTCCAGCTCGCAAATAAAGGGTTAGGCTACACTTCTGCTAATATAAATCTCAATGGCAGCTATGGTCACAATGGCAACTATGCTCACAATCGCAAATAAAGCGTAATGCCTATAATTGAAATCTTATGCCAGCTATGGTCACAATGGCAGTCATCTTGCAAGCACTTACCGTGCTCTGGGATTGTTGAAGATTGTTGGTTATGATTTTTCTAGAATTGATTCTGAGTCTATTTTGATTTCGATGAGGAACCTTCAACAGAGTGATGGGAGGTGAAATTTTATTATTAGTACTGAGGTATAGAGGTTCTTTGTAAATTTAAGTTTATTTGGATTTCTTTTTGCAGTTTTATGCCCACACACATTGGGGAGGAAACAGACCTACAATTTGTATATTGTGCCGGTGAGAAATAGTTTGCTTTGTATTTGCCTGTGAATTTGTCTATTCAATTCCTTTAACAAACTTATATAAGTAAAGTTACTTGGTTTAACAGCTGCCCTGTGAATTTGTCTATTCAATTCCTTTAACAAACTTATATAAGTAAAGTTACTTGGTTTAACAGCTGCCATTTGTTCTATGTGTGATAATTGGATTGGGATGGACAAAGGAAAGGCCAAAGATTAAATAGTCCCATGCCAGGTCTGTAGTATCTATAGCATTGTTTGTAACAAATAGATTGTTGTGTTTTTTATTAGTAAGATGCAATTTCTATTTGTTGCTTACTGCTTGCAGTCATATGATGGTGTCTTTGGTTTAGTACCAGGCTCCGAATCTCATGGTAAGTATTTAAATGCAAATTTTGCAAGATAACTCTCAGTACTATGCTTTCATCATCTGATGATATGTTAAGTGACTTCAATCATTTATTCACGTATGCATATGCTACAAGTTTTGAAGGTAGATTATTTTAAATTTGAAGTAGTCCTTTTTCTGAAGCAATTTTCAAGTATTATCAATAGTAAATTAAATTCTTACATAATGAAATATATTGAAGATTTGAGGGACTAATATTGAAATAACGTATCTCTTTAATATATGTTAGACATTAGATTTGGTTATGGTTCTTGATTACAGATGATTGTTTTAGTTTCTCAAGTTTGAACCTGATATTTGGTAGATCAATATTTATCTGCCTAGTGTAACAGGTGGTGCCACTTACTGTGCGGTTGCTGCTCTCCAACTAATGGGTTTTATTGAAGATCACATCCTTAATAAATTTAGACCATCCAGTGTGATCAATGTGCCAATGCTAGTGGAGTGGAGCATGCAGGTATTGTATCATTGAAGTACCCATGTCATCTGAGTAAAGAATAGAGCTTCAGTTTTGTGTTTCCGTGATAAAGCATCGTGTTGGTTAAAATAAGCAAAATGTCCCTGGATGCCTTACGCAACTTTGTACGTCAAGTTTCCCTTGTTAAACAATGATATCCCTTCACAGTTTGCGTTAGAATATCCTTTTTGTATCTTTTCTTGTTTTTGTTAGTATTTCTGAATTTTCTACATTTTAGGATTTTGTTTATAAAAAAACAGAGTGTAGAGGTGGAAGTGCACAAGATCAAGCCTAATTGGAAAAACTGGATCGTGCCAATTGAAACAGCAATATAGTAAAATCAATCAGCGGAGATGGTATGGTTATGTGAAACATGGATCATGAAAAAACTCAAGAGTTGCCTGGAGGTCCTGGAATATTAAATATGATACTATGAGAAATAATTTTGACCATCTTGCAGGACGCTAAGCATGGTTTGTATTTTCAATAGATTGCAAGGAAGGAATTATTGAGTTACTAACTGTTTATGATATAACCTAATATGGACAGATATTGACAGAGAAGTAAAGTGCTAGTTTTCAACAAAGTATCAAGTAGACTCATAGTATTCATTGTCTTTTACTAAGGGTTTTTTGAGTTCTAAACTATAAGTAATACAGAGCATAAATTATTTCTCATAGTATTCATTGTCGTATAATACAAACATTCCAAAGTAAATGAAAATGTCATTGAAATCACTAAAAATAATTAGCTCACAGCGTAGAGATTCAAAGCATAGAGCGAAGGAAGAACATAAACCTTGGCGGTGTACTGATTGCAGGCTGTCTGGCCGACGAAGTAATCAGCTGCAGCCGC
>NC_033800.1:139175469-139177667 GCF_001876935.1 Asparagus officinalis | reverse complement strand
GCAAGCCCCAATCTTTGTCAAGCGTCGGGCACCTTGACAGAAACTTCATGTAAGTCTCACAATACAAGAAAGAATTAATTGATAAATAATCAAGTACCAAAAAAAATCATAAACAAAAGAAATAACAATCATATCTAAGTATACAATCCGATATCCTGTAAACTTACTTGAGAATTGGATGAACTGAACAAGAACAAATTATATATGATTCATCTATAAAAAATATTCTGTGAATTATATGAAAAATAATAACATGAGGAGAATAAAATATTTCTCTACTTATTGGTGTCTCGCTCACTCAATTGCACTAAATAATAAATTAGTTCCCAACATAAAAAAAATGGTGAGCCAAAGGCCTGATCAGTTAAAAAAAATAAAAAGGAGCAATTTTTATGTACATTTACAAAGATCTTTATCTATGTACATCTTCCAACCGAATTTCTCTCTTAGATGGGGGTGAAGAGAATTAGAGAATGTAGTAACCCTAGATTAGGGACCATAACCCCTTATTTATAGATGTTGTACTTTTGTAATTTAGCCCCTCAATAAATCACAATTACAACCTGGTGTCTGCACATATAACCCCATGATTCTATTTAAATACCCATTAACCCAACTTAATTGATCACTTTAGTGGGTTATCCTGAAAGATAGCAATACACATTTATTAATCATATGTGCCCACAAATAGAATTATTAGATTAAATCCAACAATATGATGGTGTCTTTGGTTTAGTACCAGGCTCCGAATCTCATGGTAAGTATTTAAATGCAATTTTTGCAAGATAACTCTCAGTACTATGCTTTCATCATCTGGTGATATGTTAAGTGACTTCAATCATTTATTCACGTATGCATATGCTACAAGTTTTGAAGGTAGATTATTTTAAATTTGAAGTAGTCCTTTTTCTGAAGCAATTTTCAAGTGTTATCAATAGTAAATTAAATTCTTACATAATGAAATATATTGAAGATTTGAGGGACTAATATTGAAATAACGTATCTCTTTAATATATGTTAGACATTAGATTTGGTTATGGTTCTTGATTACAGATGATTGTTTTAGTTTCTCAAGTTTGAACCTGATATTAGGTAGATCAACATTTATCTGCATTCCGCATGTATCTTTTAAAATTAATAATATATATTATAAATACTCTTTTCACCCCCATAAGCTAATATTTCGAATAAACCTGCAAAAATAAATCCAGAAATCAAACTCGAAAACTTTGCGTGAGTGAGAGGGAGCTGCGACCGTAATATATCTTCTATCAAATTTTGAGTTCTTTCAGAACGATAGAAATCAATTCGACTGTTTTGATGACTGCATTCGGAGCATGCAGGTATTGTATCATTGAAGTACCCATGTCATCTGAGTAAAGAATAGAGCTTCAGTTTTGTGTTTCCGTGATAAAGCATCGTGTTGGTTAAAATAAGCAAAATGTCCCTGGATGCCTTACGCAACTTTGTACGTCAAGTTTCCCTTGTTAAACAATGATATCCCTTCACAGTTTGCGTTAGAATATCCTTTTTGTATCTTTTCTTGTTTTTGTTAGTATTTCTGAATTTTCTACATTTTAGGATTTTGTTTATAAAAAAACAGAGTGTAGAGGTGGAAGTGCACAAGATCAAGCCTAATTGGAAAAACTGGATCGTGCCAATTGAAACAGCAATATAGTAAAATCAATCAGCGGAGATGGTATGGTTATGTGAAACATGGATCATGAAAAAACTCAAGAGTTGCCTGGAGGTCCTGGAATATTAAATATGATACTATGAGAAATAATTTTGACCATCTTGCAGGACGCTAAGCATGGTTTGTATTTTCAATAGATTGCAAGGAAGGAATTATTGAGTTACTAACTGTTTATGATATAACCTAATATGGACAGATATTGACAGAGAAGTAAAGTGCTAGTTTTCAACAAAGTATCAAGTAGACTCATAGTATTCATTGTCTTTTACTAAGGGTTTTTTGAGTTCTAAACTATAAGTAATACAGAGCATAAATTATTTCTCATAGTATTCATTGTCGTATAATACAAACATTCCAAAGTAAATGAAAATGTCATTGAAATCACTAAAAATAATTAGCTCACAGCGTAGAGATTCAAAGCATAGAGCGAAGGAAGAACATAAACCTTGGCGGTGTACTGATTGCAGGCTGTCTGGCCGACGAAGTAATCAGCTGCAGCCGC
>NC_033800.1:139171665-139175459 GCF_001876935.1 Asparagus officinalis | reverse complement strand
CCGCAAGCCCCAATCTTTGTCAAGCGTCGGGCACCTTGACAGAAACTTCATGTAAGTCTCACAATACAAGAAAGAATTAATTGATAAATAATCAAGTACCAAAAAAAATCATAAACAAAAGAAATAACAATCATATCTAAGTATACAATCCGATATCCTGTAAACTTACTTGAGAATTGGATGAACTGAACAAGAACAAATTATATATGATTCATCTATAAAAAATATTCTGTGAATTATATGAAAAATAATAACATGAGGAGAATAAAATATTTCTCTACTTATTGGTGTCTCGCTCACTCAATTGCACTAAATAATAAATTAGTTCCCAACATAAAAAAAATGGTGAGCCAAAGGCCTGATCAGTTAAAAAAAATAAAAAGGAGCAATTTTTATGTACATTTACAAAGATCTTTATCTATGTACATCTTCCAATTCAAGCATCATACCCAAGTCTAATGAAATCACCTAATTCAGGCAAGAAATCACAACCGAAATGACAACCTGAAAAAAAAAACAGAATTCAACTCAACTGAACTTACTTTCCAATCTCGATACAGCTGCTGTTCGAATATTGAAACCCTTGTCGCTTGAAACTGTAGGAAATCTAGAATTAGGGGAAAATTAGAACAAAATGAGAGGACTGAAGAACAAAAAGCGCTTAGAGCTAGGGTTTTGTATAGAGGAGTGAAGACCAAGAAGAAACCTTCTTCAAATCATAGGTAGAATTCCTTACTGAATGCCAAAATTCAGAAAACTGTGGAGATGAATGCTGAGGCGTCGCGTTCCTTGCTGAATGCCAAAATTCTAAAAATTGTGGAGATGAATGCGGAGGCGTCGCGTTGAGGCGTCGCGTTCCTTGCTGAATGCCAAAATTCTAAAAATTGTGGAGATGAATGCGGAGGCGTCGCGTTGATGATTAGGGCTATAATACTCATCTTTGCAAATTGATGACTGGAAGATCGTGGGACGGCGAGAAGGGTAACCGATGAACTCTTCGGCGAAGAGAAAGGCATAATCGACGTAAATTTTAGGGCTTCTGATTTCCGTTGCTGATGACGAAATTTGTGTAACGCTTATAAGGGAGAAGTTGGGTATATTTTAAATGGTTGAAGGTTAATTTGGGAAGGGGAAAGTTTTTCAGGAACTGGCTCTTTTAAAGGGTAGATAGATTAAAACAATTAATTATGTAACTCTAGTTAAATTAATAAATTAATCGTTATCTAATCAATTTGTCAACAATAACTTGCCATTTATGTGCGCATATGTAAAGGCACAGATGAAACGTTTTATTTAGACTTTAATAGTATATAGTGCCTAAGAGACACAAACCAAGATAGAAAATAGTTCACACTTATCCAATTGTACCTTAAGTGGTCCTCATAAAGCTTAGATTTTCTAATGAGTAAAAATTTAATGTCCCTCTGATGGAAACATTTCATAAAGAAGAGAATTAACAGTTTGGAAAACTTTTTTTCCTGCATTAACACATTTGACAAGTGAGCTCCTCTTAATACCTGCAACAAGTTATCATGAACCCCTACAACTTTCATCTGTTTTATTTCGCTCCCTATATAATCTCCTCCCCAAATCCCCCCCCCTCCTACCCTTCACATAACAAATACTAGGTCAAATCAAATGATTAATGTTTGCGTCAGAAATTAGTTTATTTATTAAACTCATTACAACTCGTTTATCGAATACAATGAATTCTGATTAGTTTATTTATTAAACTCATTACAACTCGTTTATCGAATACAATGAATTCTGAGAAATAAATCTTTTTATAAGACTTCTCGTAAACTCATTACAACTCGTTTATCGAATACAATGAATTCTGAGAAATAAATCTTTTTATAAGACTTCTCGTTACAAACAAACAACTTCCTAGAAACACATGCAAAATCATTTTGGATCGCTGTTTGCGTAAGATCTTTACCTGTGCCGGGGGTGCGTTAGCCCGTGGACCACCGAATCACAGATTCAGATTGAACCGTGAAAGCTATTTAGGGATTCTTGCTTCGTTTAGAAGTAAGAAAAAGAAGTGAATATCTTATCGAGGTAAGATGAACACTCTTCTTAAGATCAAATCAAAGCTTAGATCTTAAGAAATCACAAGAACTCTAAAAAGGTTTGCATGTGATGAAGACTCTCTCTTTCTTGCTTGGAATTCCCCAAATTGCTCAAATCTCTCTGCTTAATCTGCTCCAAAATGCTTTGTCCTCGTCAATAATGATCCTAGGGGTATTTATAGCCCTTATGAACAATAACTGAAGTCAGAAGTTGAAAAGAAGTCCCATTGGAGGATTCCCATTTCCGAGACAGTTACAACTGTCTCAGAAGCGCAAGACAGCTTCCTATTTCCAAGACAGTTACAACTGTCTCAGAAGCGTGCACTGCTGGAAACATAACTTTTAGCGACGGAAAAATCCGTCGCTAAAAGTAGAAAATCCGTCGCTAAAACCTTTAGCGACGGAAAATATAAAATTCCGTCGCTAAAATATCGTCCGTATAGTGAGGGTAGCGAACATGTGTTTTAGCGACGGATATTCCGTCGCTAAATTTTAGCGACGAAACATTAGCGACGGATAATCCGTCGCTATACTTTATTTAAAAAAATTAAAAAAACTTTAGCGACGGATTTTCCGTAGCTAAAACATGTTTTAGCTACGGAAAATCCGTCGCTAATAACTATTAGCGACGGAAAATCCGTCGCTAATTACTATTTTTGAAAAAATAAAAAAAATAAAAAAAACGAATATTCCGTCGCTATTAACTTTAGCGACGGAAAATCCGTCGTTAATATTATCTATTTTCCGTCGCTAAAAGTGTATTTAGCGACGGATAATCCGTTGCTAAAAGCTTCCAATATTTTTTTAAAAAATAATTTGAAAATTGAAAAAACCTGTACAATAATATAATAAATTTAAAATCCTGTTCAATCAGCAGTATAATATTCATTCTCACGCATATATAACACATAATTTAATTAAAATATCCCAACATAGTAAGCGTTGTTTATACAGTACACACCATGATAAGTATTGTTTATACAACACACTCATTCATTGTTTTCAAAGGTAAAAAAACAAATCAGTCCTCTTGATCATCATCCTCATCACCAGCTCCACATTGTCTAGAAGTCCTGGCCTGCAATTATAAATCAAACGTTAACAACATGGCATGACATTCAAGTATAGCAATAAGAGAGTATCAGCGTGGGTGTGTGGAGTGTGGTGCATGCGTATGTATGTGTGTGTGCATGCGTGCGTGCTGCACGGTGACGTGCCATGCGGTCGCCGATTCTATAATAATTTTGTATGTGAATGGTGTTGTGTGTTGAGGCCTGGTGCAATGCGTAGTGATTGATCCAGTTATTGAGGTCGTGAATTGGTTAGTTAGTCGGTGGTTTGTGTTGTCTGTGGTGCGTGCCGTTGCGTATGGTTGGTTATTGATGGCTTGGGGGGGTGATTTGGTCATGGTGGGGGAGGGACAGAGTGTGATTGGTATGGCGTGTGCGTGATGTTAGGGTGAAGGGGAGGGGGGGGGTGGGGTCGCGGCCGTGTGGGAGGTGCGTGCATGCGGAGGTGCACGCGTGTTTGTGTGCGTGCGTGCGTATACGAGTATGTGCATGTACACGTATGAGCATGTACGCGTTCATGCGCATATGGTGAGAAATTGTGCGTGTACGCGTATTGTTGTAAAATTATGCTGCATGCGTTGTTAGGGTGTGTGTATGCGTTGTGTTGCTAAAAATTGTGTGTGCGGCCGTATAATACATAAGAATATGCCAT
>NC_033800.1:139143226-139170665 GCF_001876935.1 Asparagus officinalis | reverse complement strand
AGCAGAGAAGAGGTGAGGGCACGGCGAGGTGTCAGGCGGCGAACAAATGGTGCACGGCGGAAGCTTGGGTGCAGCGAGCTGTTCGAGCCGAGGGTGCAGGTCCGGGCAGGCGGGGACGAGCGGCGAAGTCTGGTCGGCTCGCCGCACCAGTGAATCGTTTCGCACTGGGGTGGGTCTGAGGAGCAGTGGTATTGTGATTTCTAGGCACGCACCAGTGAATCGTTTCGCACTGGGGCGGGTCTAAGGTACTAGTGAGATATGGT
Organism: Asparagus officinalis; assembly: GCF_001876935.1. NCBI lineage: Eukaryota > Viridiplantae > Streptophyta > Magnoliopsida > Asparagales > Asparagaceae > Asparagus > Asparagus officinalis. The sequence continues at coordinate 139,170,402 of NC_033800.1, read as the reverse complement.
TAACCAGATATCCGATAATGTGAACCTTGACTCTATGTGAGATGTGAACCAGTGACCTGTTATAGGATGGCTAATTGCATGACCTCGTTTCTTGGCTAGGTATGAATTCTTGTGAGAGGTAGTCCAGTTGTTGTTCTTTTCATACATAGATCGGGATTGATATTTAATTATTTACAATTCGAGACATATGGTATATACATGAGGGTTTCCTTGTTTGGATTATTTCGCTCGACGTACTACGTCTCGAGTTGTAGATTTTTAAGTATTAATTCTATCTAGGGGTATGTCCTTGTTACACGGATGATTATGGATTCTTATGATCGTTATACTCTAGTGATGGATTGCATCTGGCTTGTTAGTATTCCAGCTGCATGTTTCTATTTATTATTATTATTATTATTGCTTTGGTCATTCGACCGTTCCTATTTTCTTTGTGGGGTCGGGTCTTGCCGTGCGCTATGCACCTGACGTACACCTGTTTTCTCTGGTGTACGTCAGAATTAGGAGAAGAACAGGTTCAGCTAGGAGATCGCCAGGAGCCGGAAGATCCTCAGCAGGAGTGCCTTGTAGACGGAGCAGAAGAAGGAGTCGAAGCCTATTCTTGATGGTTCCACTTTACTTTTGTAGTTCATTCTTTTTCTATTGATCGATGTATTTTTGTATCTCTCCAGTATTCTTTTGTTCAGTTTTGTATAAGGGCATGTTGACCCGAATTTTATGTCTCGGATGTTATCCCATTTGTGATATGATATTTCTTTATTCTGAGTTGTCTATTATATTCTTGCTGATTGTGATCGGGGACCTGTGACTTCGTATTGTTTTATTTCCAGACGCTTAGCGTATTAGATTGAGAAGACGGGGTCTAGCACTTATCTCTTCTCAGTCTAATACGTCGCGGGCTTGCTCGCGTCCCGATTCCCCGGTATTTTGGGAAGCGGGGCGTGACAATAACCCTGACACCAACACATTCTTCACCAAGAATGGAGAGCTCGGATTACCATTACACGAAATGATGAAGGTTTCCGGTTTACCCATAGGTGATGTCCCTTATCAAGAATTCTTTCCCACTACCAATCAGCTAAATAAGATGAAAAATCGATCAACCGTGACCCATGACACTCTATAGGAACTGACTTGTCATTATTACATAGCCATGGCTGAGATGGATACTAAAGCTAGGAAGAAATCTCCCCAGATCAGCTTAAAACAATTCGCCGATTATCTGTTCAAGAACCTGGATGATGGATCAGAAGAGGTACGTGGATTATCTCCTTTGAGTCTGGGTGAAATCAATCGGCTGTTGGAGAAAACGAACGCACAATCTTACACTTCTCATTCAGAAGACGGGTTTCCGTATGGTACTAAATTCCGCTCTTATCTGTTTCAAGCTGGTGTCCCAATTCATTCCACCACCCTACTGGCTGGCTTTCTGGCCTTATGGTTGAAGAGGTGTGTAGTTCTCCACCAGTCCTCTGATGCTATGCCAATGGAAGTGTTGTATCCAGCCGTCCAATTGGCTACAGGTCGCAAATTATCCTTGCTTCCTGCTATGGGGGCGGCTATTCACAGTGGATTACGGTAATTAGTTTCTGTATTCACACAAGAGAAAAAGAAACCTTCTGCCAGTATATCCGCTCTGAAGCTAGAATTACCCTACACTTATTTGATGACATGGTTGGTTCTTCACCGGCCAGATTTAATGGAGGCTCCTGAGACAGTGGATCCTAGTCTTCCTCTTTTACAGACCCTTGAGGGTTGCAAATGGGTCAAACATCGATGGCCGGACATAACGAGGCAGTTAAAAATTCACAAGTGTTGGGAATTCTTCCCCTGCTTCCCTCGATTCTCCGGTACGTACAATACGACTTTATTAGATGCTGAAGACCCAAGGCAGAATCGTACCATCTTGGACGTCGGGTGTTTCCGATGGTTGATGAACATTCGACCTGGATATCTATTGTTCCGGGTAAGAGATGTTTGTCACATTGAGCCCTATCTTCCATGTCGATTTGCTCGTCAATTCGGCTATGACCAAATATATATCGGCAATCTGAATCGTCACCTTAGTTTTCGAGGTGGACTGATAATCATATTTGTATTACAATTTTATATCCTCATTATCTATTTTACATGAATAAATATACTATTAATAATTGTTGTTAGATTAGTTTGCACATAAATGAATGGAAATATAAATAACAGTCTAATACGTCGCGGGCTTGCTCGCGTCCCGATTCCCTGGTATTTTGGGAAGCGGGGCGTGACAGAATTGAAAGCGTATTATCTTAATCTCGAAAATGCACTAAAACATGATGAACATTTAGATATTAATGGACTTGATTTGTTTTCAGAATTGAGAGTGCTTAGGGAAATTTTAAAAATAGAGATTAATAGTCCAATTGAAGTGTTGAACTATATAAAGTGGTTAGATTATTTTCTAAATACTTGTATTGCTTATCGTGTACTATTGACTATACTCGTAACAGTTGCTTCCGCTGAAAGAAGTTTTTCAAAATTAAAATTACTAAAATCTTATTTAAGATCGACCGTGTTACAAGATATTGAAAATAATATGTAATTTTGCCGCTCAAAAGGTAAAAAGAATGAGATAAAATGTATTATGAGTTGTATCACTTAGGCCTCATCCAATATTCCGCCTTGGGCCCCAAAATTCCTAGGTACGGCCCTGCGGTCACATCCGGTCCATGTGTTGGACAACGGTCACATCCGGTCCATGCGTTGGACAACGGTCACATCCGGTCCATACGTTGGACAACGGTTATATTTAGTTCATGAGTTAGACGTTTACTTCACGCAGTCTATGGGTTGGACGTTTAATTTATATAGTCTATGTTTTGGACACTTAATTATTTTCTGACATGTCACTCATGTGAGTTTGACATGACACTTATGTAGATTTTGATATGATATTCATGTAAGTAATAACATGATACTCATGTTGGCTATGTCACAGCACTGTATTAATGCTCTGGTGTTTTGTCGTATTTCTTTTATTATTGTTACTGTACTAGAATCTCGGGTTTGGTGTTTAGAGATTTGCAATTTGAGATACAAGGTATATACATGAGGGTTTCCTTGTTTGGATTATTTCGCTCGACGTACCTATGCTCGTGTTGTAAATTTCTAAATACTAAAACCCTCTTTAGTAAGATTAATGATTTTTGATCTATTATATATTAACTGTATTTTTCCCATGGGGTTGGTTGTGATGTTGCTCGCTAGCTCTTTAACGCTCGTTGTTCCTCCCCCTTTCAGGTAACGAGCCAGGAGCCCGGAGAGTCGCAGGTTGATGGCGATGCATTTTAGCTTCAGCTGTCTAGATAGTTATATGTTTTATTTGGGGCTCCATTTTAGATTTTCTTTTGTGTAGACATTTGAGAGTCTTGTTCTAGAAGTTGTAAAGGCTGTGTGCCTTATTTCCCCTTGTCAGACATTTGTATTTGAGACTTATTGAGCATTCCAGTTATCTATCCAGACAGTATTTCTATATGTTGGATGATGAGATATTTATGTGATTTTATTTCATCAGTATTTCTTGTGTTGTCTTTCACTTGCTTTTGTACCTACACCTGTTGTTGATTCTACTAGATAGATGTTGATTATGATGGTGAAACATGTTATTGCACGGTGTGGTGCATGGCAGGTTTGACATTCTTGGTTTCACCTTGGACTGCAGCCTTGTGTGAACCCAAGGGCGTCACAAGTTAGAACTAACATGGGGCGGGCTAGAACTAACATTGGGCGAATTAGAACTAACATGAGGCAAAATAGAACTAACATGGGGCAAGTTAGAACTAACTTGAGAGCCAAAGAGCCTAGAACTAAGATGAATTAGAGCTAGAACTAGCTAGAAATAACATGGGGCGTGCTAGAACTAACATGGGGCGTGTTAGAACTAACATAGGGCAAATTAGAACTAACTTGAGAGCCCAAAAGCCTAGAACTAACTTGAGAAAAAGCTCCTCCCACCTCCGGAGGAGCCCACCGAGACACCCCGACGACCCCGACAACCTTCTCCCACCTTCGGCTAGCCTGGACAGCGGAGAAAAGCTCCAAACAGCGAAGAACAAACCCGAACAGTGAGAAATTGTACTGCAGAAAACTGCAGTTTTGTGCCGAATTCGCACGCACTTTCCGATCACCTCCAATCTCCGTTTTCGCCGATTTCTTCTTTGTTGACTAGCCCTACATGTTGTTTATCATCTCCAATTTGTATTACGCTCTAACTCAGTCTCTATCTCTCTCGGTAACATCCGAAACATCGCTCGACAGCAGTAGCGAGCATAAAATAGCAGCGTCGTGCCGACTTCGTGAGCGTATTCCGGCCACCCCCGGTCTCCGTATTCACCACCGTCTTCGCCGGTGTGTAGCCCTTTATATTTTCTATCACACGGTATCTTCCTTTCACTTGGGCTTATTTTCTATCTCTTGTTATATCGCTTCGAATATTATTAGTTCTAACTTGCCCAACTAGCTAGAACTAACATGAGACGAGCTAGAACTAACATGAGGCGGGCTAGAACTAACATGGGGGCAAGTTAGAACTAACATAGGGCAAATTAGAACTAACATGGGGCGAATTAAAACTAACATGGGGCAAATTAGAACTAACTTGAGAGCCCAAGAGCCTAGAACTAAGATGAATTAGAGCTAGAACTAGCTAGAACTAACATGTGGCGTTTTAGAACTAACATGAGACGTGTTAGAACTAACATGGGGCAAATTAGAACTAACTTGAGAGCCCAAGAACTTGGAACTAACTTGAGAAAAAACTCCTCCCACCTCCGGCGGAGCCCACCGAGACACCCCGACGACCCCGACAACCTCCTCCCACCTTCGGCAAGCATGGACAGCGGCAAAAAGCTCCGAACAACGAAGAACAAACCCGAAAGGCGAGAAATTGCACTGCAGAAAACTGCAGTTTTGTGCCGACTTCACACGTACTTTCTGATCACCTCCAATCTCTGTTTCCGCCGATTTCTTCTTTTGTGACTAGCCCTACATGTTGCATATCACCTTCAATTTGTATCACGTTCTAACTCAGTCTCTATCTCTCTCGGTAACGTCCGAAACATCGCTTTACGGCAGCAGCGAGCAGAAAATAGCAGCGCCGTGCCGACTTTGCGCGCGCCGAAACATCGCTTTACGGCAGCAGCGAGCAGAAAATAGCAGCGCCGTGCCGACTTTGCGCGCGTTTTCCGGCCGCCTCCGGTCTCCGTTTTCACCACCGTCTTCGCCGGTGTGTAGCCATTTATATTGTCTATCACACGGTATATTCCTTTCACTTGGGCTCATTTTCTATCTCTCGTTATATCGTTTCGAATATTGTTAGTTCTAACTTGCTCAATTAGCTAGAACTAACATAGGGAGATGAGAGAGCTGGGTTTGAGGGATTGAAGAGATGAGATAAGGTTATTTTGGGGTTTTACCTTAGCTGGCATGTAATAATTGCTAAAAAAAGGCTGCAGTACAAAATGTCACACTTCAAGGGGCTGAATCACATGAGGGAAACTAAGAGGGGCTGCAGCACATGAAGTTTCTGTTTTTGGGGCCTGGACATATTTTTCCCAAAATTTTAACTATAAAAATCACCTGAAATTACAATTAGTCCCAAATAATCTGAAAACTATAGAAGTTCATTAAAAATTCAAATTTAAAAAAAATACTTTGCAGAATCCTAAATTTACAAAACAGCCTAAAAATTATGAATATTATGATAAAACCCTAAAATCTAAAAATTACCAACAATCCCTAGAATAGTTTTTGGGCTTTGTTTGTACTTTTCAGATTTTAGAGTATTTTTTTTAAATTTTCGAAAATATCAAGGTTTTGTTAATTTTGAATTTTTAGGGGCATTTGTAACTTTCAGGGGTTATTTATAATTTTTTTTACAAATTAGGGTGTTTTTTTTTGTAATTGTTGAATTTAGTTGAAGGTGGTTTTTAATTATAAATTTCAAGCTTTTAAGGGGATTATTTGTAATTTTAAAAAATTACTGAAAAATATGATGCGTTACCGTGGGCGTCCTAGTTAAAATTTTGATGATTGCTTCACGAAAGGACCACATTGACCAAGAAAAGGAGAAAAATAGGAAAATTGATGCTCCGGGAGGCAAATTAGAACTTCAACAATACTTTAACAGGGATTTAGTCAGTTTGTCCATTATTATTATTTTATTAAAAGTTCTACCTCTTGAATTCTATACAACGTTATTCACCTGCTAGGTATCGAAATTCCATAGAAGTAAGACTATTTATACTGTCGGTCAAGCTGTAAAACAAAAACAAATTCACCCTCAAAAGTTGAACGATTCCCGAGAGTCTCGGGAAAAGAAGAAAGCTTGCATTGGGTAGCTAGTAGTCAGTGTAAAACCTAGTAAGATCTCTATGACTATGAAAATCAGTTGACGCCAAAAATTAGAGATAAAGGCTTAATACAATTAAAATGTCGGTTTTTCTATAGAGTGTCTATGGACACTCTATAAGAGAGGAGAGAGATAGAGAGAAATGAATTATGCACAGAAATTAATGCAAATCAGGAGGGGCTCGTGAGCTATTCATTTTTCTCTATCTCGAGCTATTCATTTCTCTCTATCTCTTTCCTCTTTATAGAGTGCCCATGGGCACTCTATAGAAAAAACCCTTAAAATGTGACCAAGAGAAAATGATATTGTTAATAAAATTATAAGCATATGTAAGAAACGAAAGCGCCTGTAGCTCAGTGGATAGAGCGTCCGTTTCCTAAGCGGAAGGTCATAGGTTCGACCCCTATCTGGCGCGTTATAATTTTTTTTCTAATTTGTACATATCAATATTAGCATTGTATGGGACATCTTTTTTAAAAATTTCGAATACTCCAAAAAGGCTCTACATAGTCTTTGAGCATTATCATATTATTGTGTTAGTTCAGGAGGGTTTACGTCCATCCCTAGCTTAATTAATATCTAAACTTTACACATCCATTGTAAAAATTTAAAACAATTTGAGCATTATTCTTGCAATAAAAAAATCATGACCTGTCAAGCCATCTAGGGCCACTATGGATTAAGCTATATTAACTTAGATTAGATTCTTAATTAGAAAACTTGAAAACTTTGAATTCTGCTGTGCATAAAAATATTTATATATGATCAAGCTAGTGATATTGAATACTCTCTTTTATATATGTATAATGTATGTATGTATATATATACTCTCTCTCTTAGTATATATGTATATATAAGTATACTCTCTCTTATATATGTATAGTCTCTCTTATATAAGTATATATAAGTATACACTCTCTTATATATGTATAATATATGTGTATATATATATATACTAATATACTCTCTCTCTCTCTTAGTATATATGTATATATAAGTATACTCTCTCTTATATATGTATAATATGTGTGTGTGTGTGTGTACTCTCTCTCTCTTAGTATATATGTATATATAAGTATACTCTCTCTTATATATGTATACTCTCTCTTATATAAGTATATATAAGTATACACTCTCTTATATATGTATAATATATGTGTGTATATATATATACTCTCTCTCCTAGTATATATGTATATATAAGTATACTCTCTCTTATATATGTATACTCCCTCTTATATAAGTATACTCTCTTATATATGTATAATATGTGTGTGTGTGTGTATACTCTCTCTCTTAGTATATATGTATATATAAGTATACTCTCTCTTATATAAGTATATATAAATATACACTCTCTTATATATGTATAATATATGTGTGTGTATATATATACTCTCACTCTCTTAGTATATATGTATATATAAGTATACTCTCTCTTATATATGTATACTCTCTCTCATATAAGTATACTCTCTCTTATATATGTATAATATAAGTGTGTGTGTATACTCTCTCTCTTAGTATATAAGTATATATAAGTATAATATATTACGGCTACTTCTTTCCTATTGGCCCAACGGGCAATTGCTACTTATGCGATTCTCTCTCTCTCAAGTTATAACTTATAAATATATACAATATATTTACATATAATATATGTATATATAATATATAGTTACGTATTGTAAGTATATACTAATACATAATTATATAAAATATAATAATTTAAACTATTTTTAGCATTTTTTTATAAAAAAAGGAAAAAATTAAAAAACCGGGCGGGCCCGGGGTACCCGGCCCGGGCCCGGGCTCCGGTTTTGCCCGACCCGGGTCCGGATTTCAGGACCGGGCCGTCCCGGGCCGGCCCAGATGGACAGGTCTCGGGACGGCCCGGATGGACAGGTCTAGTGATATGTAACTTTGAATTACAAAGTCCATAAATATACATCAATTATATATTCCTATCACTTACAAGTTACACTCTCTTCAAGTAATGACTTAAGTTTTAGTACACCACCATAGCGCGCATAATTAATACGTTATAGAGTCTCTCTAAACTCCCTCTTTCAATTAGATTAATTTTTATAAAAAATAATGTACTTATAATATTGATTATCACTTCACCGTAGCAGACTCTAAATTGACATTCTTAGTCACCGATTCCATTACTGAATATGACTTCGCCATGGATTAGGAGAGATCTCGCAAAAAAAATGAACCTTTTGGCTGAAATAGGTTAAAAACTAATGGTTTTGATCCCTCTGTTGCTTCCATTGGAGAAGAAATTCGAGATTAGGGTTAACAATTGGTGGGTTTATTTCGTTGAAACTTCAAGAATAAGAGAAAATTAAGGTTGAGCCACCCCACCCCACCCCTCCCCAATTTTTGGGTTTGAAAAAAATAATTTAGAGCTTTTCGAGACCTTTGAAGAAGAAGATGGGTTGGGGGTTTAAGAGGTAAGAACTACAATGAATGATTTTTTTTCACGTGGATTCTGATTAAATCAGAGGCGTATTTTGGGGAATTTTTCAAGAATTGAGGGCTTTTACGCTTCTAGGGAGGTAAGTGCATAACTTTATTTATATAAGGGTGTTGAAGCATGCACTTTTTTCTCAGGGAGGAGGATGCATAATTTTTCAATTTGAGGCTACTTCAAGCAAATTTCCCTTCTTTTTTTATTTGGACTAGGTGGAATGCACGTGCAATGTACGTGGTCAAATATTATAATTGTTGATTTTTAGTTTATATATTTACTGTAGCATAATTGCAAAAAAGTTTATGATTATCATATTATATTAAAAAGTTTTAGATCTTTTAATATATAAAATCTTGTTTGTTTCAACACTTTGCCTTCTACATAATTAGTGAGGTTTAAAATCTTAAAATATTAATGATCTAAGAGCAATTTAATAATTTGGAATTCTAATTTTAAAATATTAATGATGTAAGCATCAATACCTAAAAACTATTATTATTAATGAAAAATTAAATCTTGAATTCATCAACGTAAAATGGTAGATTTTATCTGGTCATAGAGGATTTTGTTTAATTATAAAGAACTCGCTCGCACCTATTGTCTACTTCCACTTTTTATTATCTGGTGACCAAGTATTATAGATATTCAAAAACTTTTTTTCTAGATTTTTCAAAGTTAGAATGTGCATATGCAATCAAGAAAGAAAATATAAATCATGTGATCAATTTCAAAATCTGATATTATAATCTTCCTACATCTTCTCAATTAATTAATTAAATTTTCAAAATGATTATTCTCTAATTTCAAAAAACTATAAAATATAATCTAAGAATGATTTAAACATATTTTGTACATATATGGATTGTATTTTAACAAAATAATTTAGATATATCCAATATTGAATAATATCCAAAATTTTAGGTTAAAGAGTTAAAAGAATCTAATAAAAATCATATCCAAAATATATGCTTCATAAAGGTGAGACATATAAAATGAACAACTTATTTTATTTTATTAAATAATTTATTACAAATCATAAAAGATAAGGAGAACCATAAGGATCACATAGTAATCCCAAAATAAATATTAAATTTCTCTTTGTGAATTTTATAGCAAAAGATTTTCAAAGATACTGATAGCCTTGCTATAAAATTCACGCTTATAAGATTGATGTTGCATGTGTCTTAAATTGTGCTTCGTTTAAGGGTTAATTTAAGAAAACTTCCCCTCAGCTATGGGGAAAATATTAAATAATCCCTCTCCTTTCCCTCCAACTGCTTGAAATGGGTAAATCTTTGTTCGTCAAATTTAGGGCATGTAGCTAATCTATCTTAACTTTAAATTTTTGATTAAACCCTATGAATTTTTATCAATTAACCCCTCAAAACAAATATCGTTGAGTCAAATTCATTATGTGATAAATACCCTATGAATTTTTATCAATTAACCCCTCAAAACAAATATCGTTGAGTCAAATTCATTATGTGATAAATACATGACTTGAAAAGATCAAAATATCCCTCAACCATAAAAGAATTAGCTTGGTTTTTGCTAGAAGAAAGAAAAGTGAAGATTTAGAGGAAAAAAAACGGTCAAATGGTCGTAATCCTTTTATTATCGAGTTGAGAGTTTCTTTTTAACTAAAATGGCATTCTTCAACATGGCATTTTGACAAAAACACATATTAAAGTCTTTTACATTAATGGGTTTTGTTAAGAGATGTGTAAAAGAGCAGGAGAGGTTTTACAAGACACGCTAAGTCGAATGGTGTTTTCTAAAATTGCACCAAAGTTGAGAGGGTTATCTACAACACCACTATAGTTAGGGGTCTCTGTCAAATTAAATTAGTTGAGTGGTTTTTTTGAGATATTCCCCATAGTTGAGAGAGTTTTTAAAAAATTAACTATTCTTTTAAATTTAGCTTATTTACATATTTGTCCTCACTTGTTTTACAATTCATAATTAGTCCCTAAATTATAAGAAATTTCAAAATTTTAAGGGAATAATGTAGAATTATTGGAGATTTAACATCAAGGAAATGATATCTAAATTACCTTTCAAAATTTTAAGGGAATAATGTAGAATTATTAGAGATTTAAAATCAATAAAATGATATCTAAATTACCTTTAAATATTGCTCTTATAGGCAATATATGAAATATCGGCTGATATATCGCTATATCGATTGATATAGAAGGTTAAATACTTTATCTTGATAATATTTATGGTTTTATATTCTTTTTATTTTATCTTGATCGATATATTGTTTTGTATATTGACTATTATCGAAAATTTTGGCTAGTATAACAAAATCGAGTCATTTTTAATTTCATTGTGGGCTTGGTATTAGGTCGTGCTTGGAAACCAAAACTAAAGCACAAGTCACAAAAAGCCACAATTCATATCTTAAATCTCTCCACTCTCAACTCTCCCAAATATTAAGCATATATCTTGACAAAAATTCTTATGTTGAAAATTCATCAATATCTGATATTCTAGATTAATGTTATATTATGTATGAGGATTATCTCGTATGACACCCAGATCTTTTTTACATAACCCCTATTATTACAATCCAATATCATGGATTTTATTTGTCCATCATTTATATGATGCCCAACACTTTGTAGTAGTCATTCGAAAGCCTTTTCTAAAGTTTTCTAAGCAAAGTAGATAAATTCAGAAATAATTCAAAAGCTTAAGATTATCTAAAATATGATGCTTTAATTTTCCCACGTCTCCTCTAGTATATAAATATAAGCTAACCCTATGGTCTCATATTATATGATGAATATTATTTATTAAATGTATCACATACTATTGCTTGTGGTTAACAAAGGATTTAAATCTTTATTGGCTTAATTAAATTAAATACCTTACAGTTTATAAAAGTCTCAAATACATACCTCCATTTGTATCTTGCTACACTTAAATATCCTAATATTTTTTAAAATTGCATGTCTATACCTTCTATACACAAGAATGCTATTTGTAATTTTCCTATATGAAGATAATGGTATAATTTTAGGATAATTCTATATTTCTACTCTTTTCATTAATAATTTATTAACATGCAATTGTCTATTAATATATTATTAGACATTACTAATAATTAATATGAGAGTTTTACAATAACATTTGATGTTTTAGGGACGAAGTTAGACAAACTTGAACTGGTATATAATATGGTTAATTAACAATAATAATTAATTTAGTTTAGTTAGGATTAAAATATAATATTTAAAAAAATAAGGGTAATATAGTTCAAAGAAAGTTTTTTTACAACTTCCGCTTTTAGATGGAGTATGATTCTAAGCGAAGTATATAATTTTATTTATAATTCAAAATCTTGAGACTTATTCAAAATATGATGCTTAAAATCTTTCACATCTTCTGTCTATATAAATATAAACTACACATCTGGCCTCATAGTGTACGATGAATATTATTTATCAAAGGGATCACATACTATTTCTTGTGGTTAACAACAAAGGCTTCAATCTTTATAGGATTAATTCAACTTAAATAACTTACAACTCATGAAAGTTACACTCATATACCTTCACTTATATCTTAATGCACTTAAATATCCTAATATTTTCTAAAATTACATGTTTTTTACTTATATATGCAAGAATACTCTTTATAATTTTTCTATGTGAGTGTCATCATAATTTTAGGATAAATCTATATTTCTACTCTTTCCAAAATATAATTTATTAACTTTTAATTGTCTATTAACATAATATTATGCATTATTAATAATCAATATGAGAGTTTTCCAATAGCATTGGAAGTTTTTGGGTCAAGTTAGACAAAATTAAAGTGGTAATAATCAATATGAGAGTTTTCCAATAGCATTGGAAGTTTTTGGGTCAAGTTAGACAAAATTAAAGTGGCATGCAATATGATTAATTAATAATGATAATTAATTTAGTTAATTTATGATTAGAATATAATATCAAAAAAGAACGGTGGCAATATAGTCCAGGAACAATATTATTTTCCTATGTGAGTGCCATGGTAAAAATTTAGGTTAATTTTATAATTTCTAATCCTTCCAAAATAATTTATTAACTTACAATTGTCTATTAATATAGTATTATACATTATTAATAATTAATATGAGAGTTTTACAATAACATTGGAAGTTTTAGGACCAAGTTAGATAAAATTAAAGTGACATGTAATATGTTTAATTAATAATTATAATTAATGTAGTTAATTTATGATTAGAATATAATATCAAAAAAGAATAAGGGGCAATATAGTCCATGAAAAGTTTTTTTTACAACTCCCTCTTTTAAAGGTAGTATGATATGATATGATATGATATGATATGATATGATATGATGATTAGTAATACGTTACCCCTTTCTGTAAGAGTGATTAGTAGTTCATAACTGGCTAAATTGGGCCTAGACTTGAGAATGCCTAATCCCAGCCCATTAAAAGAGGATTCTAATTGGATCGGGTTGGACTTAAACCAACGACCCGAAAACTCTTGACCTTTAGTAATAAAACCAATTTCTCCTTCACGTCCCCTCTCCGAGCTCGTCCTTAAACCCTAGCCACAAACCCTAATAAAGGAATGACGACGAATTCGATCGACAAACACAACCCGAAGGAGGAGGAAGAAGATGAAGAAGTGAGCTTCGAAGAGCTCGGCCTCGATCCCCGATTGATCCGCGCTCTCTCCAAGCAATGCATCACCAAACCCACTCCCATTCAGCGCGAGGGCATCCCCTTGATCCTAGTGAGTAAAGTTTTCTCCAAAATTTGTATTTTTTTGGACAATTTTAGCCCCCAGGATGCTTATTATTGTTATTAGTAGTTTGTTATGTTGAATTTGATATGATTGATGTAGAGATAACGATGCATGACTAACAGAAATTGATAAGACTTGCTTAATGGTAGGAAATATGACATCTTTGCATCTTCGACTTGTCGCATTCCAGCAGAGATAATTGTGCATGACATAGAAAAATTCAAAAGACGTGTAATACGATTTAATTGTAGGGCAATCGAATAATCTTTCATCTGCTTCTTGTTACGTTTCTGCAGCCAGCGGAGATTTTAAGTATAATTTTGGTATGTAGTAATGGATTTTTTGCTAACAGGAAGGTAAAGATGTTGTTGCTCGAGCAAAGACGGGTTCAGGGAAAACATTTGCCTATCTTCTACCGATGCTTCAGAAGCTATTTGCTGATACTGGTTCTAGAAATGCTGCTCCGAAGGTGTTTATCCTCGTCCCCACAAGAGAGCTCTGTCAACAGGTAAATACAGAGAAAGTGGAGACAAAAGTATCTATTTGTATTTGTTTCCAGGATAAACACCCCAACAATAAATGTATTTGGTGAGGGTAATAAATTGTTTGAAACGTGTCACATTTCTGCAACCAGTCACAAATATAGATGTATTTATAGATTTGATCCTTTTTACGTCCTAATCAAACGATTTCGGTGCTTTAGGTTCATCGGGAGTCGCATTCGCTTCTCGAGTTCTGCAGAGTTCAGCTGCAAGTTGTGCAGCTGACAAGCAGTATGCAAGCTCCAGAAATGGTGAGATTCTGTTATAAAGGATTCATACGTATCGATGGTTAATATTTGGTGATTTATTGACGGGTGATAACTTGTGTTGTTTGATTGCAGACTGCGGCATTATCAGGGCCACCGGACGTTGTGGTGTCAACCCCAGCTTGCATTTCGTCGTGCTTATCGAAAGGTATTCTTCAGGCATCATCCATTACGGAGTCACTTTCGATGCTGGTTCTTGATGAGGTGTGTAGTTTGATTTACTGCATTAGGTTAATTTATTATTTGTTTTTTATTTTAATGATGTGTAAGTTGGCAACAAACATTGTTTCATTCGTCTATGGCTGTGCTAGTATTCTGTTATCCATTACCTGTGAAATTCTTTTAACTGGTTAGATAATGATTAGCCTTCTGTTGTTTAGTTGAATCTACTTAGTCCATCATCTAATTACCAAGGAAAATTTAACTGCCTAGTATACCTACTGTCTCCTATTATTATCGCTGAATCTATTACATTTACCAACCTGGATAACTTTTATATTCCAAAAGCTTTGAGGAAAATATAAGATGACAAAGAGAAGTTACGAGATTATTTATTTATATGACAGAACATGCTACACTAGATAGAAAAGTGTTTTTAAGGATTCAGAATTTGCACTGATGGTTGCATTGGAATGAAAACATTTCAACTATGATAAGAAGCTTGAGAACTACGTTTTGGATCTCATAAAGACTGTTGCAATAACTGGTGGCTATGGAAGTATTTAATCCAAATTTACATTAATTACTGAAGGAAAAAAGGGTTGGGATATTTTTCTAAGTATTCTAGTTTATCTGAGAAACAATAAATGCCAACTGTATTTTCATACATTTCTCTTCAATATTCTTAGGAAAAATTGTCAAACGCAGTATATTATTTTGCGACAAGCCATATAAAAGCATATATCGGCCAACATATTGGCTGATATATCGATCATATCGGGGATATATCACCCAAAATACCCAAAAATCGTAGAGTTTGTTTAGAAACCATATCGGTTGCGGCAAGCCCTGTAAAAGGATATATCGGGGCATATATCGGGCCATGTCGGGGATATTTAAAGCGATGGATATAAATAAAGTGATGCATCAGACACCACATAAACAAAGCACACTATTCACCAAAAAAGAAGTTTTTACAGTTAGTTATCTGCCTTAACTTGAATGCCAACTAATATATCCTAAGTTTGCAGGCTGACCTCCTTTTGTCATATGGCTATGAGGATGACCTGAAGGTTCTCATCCCCCATGTTCCACGACGCTGTCAATGCCTTCTAATGTCTGCTACCACAAGGTCTACATACTTCCCTTAAAAAAACTTGATCTCTTTGACCTTTACCTAAACATTTTATTGAAAGTATTTTGATAACTTAGATGTGTATTATAATTTACTTGGCCGGAGCAGTCTTGAAACAAGATCTTACATAGGCATTGCCAATAATTATTTAGGTTCTATTACACTCCAATATTTCTTTTTTTGATAGGACACTCCAATATTTCTTGAAGGAATGTTTGTCCAATTTTTGTAAACTGATGCTATTTATAGTTAAAGTTTATCTCCTAAGAAGAAACACTATATGTAGAATTTGCACCATCTTAAACTGACTCAGTTATAGGAAAATAGTTGGAGTGAACAGGTCATTCATAAATTGCTGGTTTCCAAGCATAAAATTATGAGATCCTACACTTATATAAATTCCTGATCACAAGCTCTAGTTATATCATGCAACAACTTGGGGGGAGGGAGAGTGCCCCATGCTTTATAATTGTTTTGTTTTGTTGAGCAATTACTGATTTTGGTTCTCATTTAAACTTTCTAGAGTTACCTAAGTTATTGCTATTATTATTGTCTTATGCTAGTATCTTTTGCTCCATGGCAGTTCGGATGTTGAAAAATTGAAGAAGCTTGTGTTGCATAATCCAGTAATTTTGACCCTGTCAGAAATAAAAGACTCCAAGGATGAAATTATCCCAAAAAATGTGCAGCAGTTTTGGGTAAGTACGAATATTATTCGCCAAATGCTTGTGAAAATATAGTTAAAACTTGACACAAAGGCATATTTCTCTCAAATTCGCACAGCATATGAAATAAACTGGTCTTTAATTTATCATGCGCAAGAAAAGTCTATTGTAAAGACACCACTTGGAATCTTCTCTTACTGCTTTTCTTTTCCAAGAAAGTTTCTTAATTTGTAAGTTTACTTCATTATAAAGAAATTTTCTCAGTTAATCAAATAGCGTTAGTGATTTAGCCAAAACAAACTAACACATGTGAACTGTTTATATGAGTCCTTAAGCTTTAGTGAACATAAAATATGCTCTGAGCAATGATAATGGATCCTAACACTTAGTATGTATATTATAGAATTATGTCAGTACCTTTCTGTTACTAGACAGGCTATATTAGTGTCTATTAGACTACTGGGTTACCACCAGTTTACTTTCTTGGATAGATCCGAACCTTTTAGATGAAATTTAAGGGTTGCAATTCCATAGTAAATTGAAATTAACCACCTTTGGACCTGCTCGAGATTAGTGAAGTCCAAGCCTTTGGGGAAGCGTGGTAACTTATCTTGGGTTCGTAAGATAGCTAAACACATTTGTTATTAGAAGAAGCACCATTAAATTCAATAATTTTAGTTCTATCCAGCCACAAAATGGGAGTTTAAATTGAACAATTTTGTTATACCAAACATATCACAAGTTGAGGTGAATTAAATTTGTAAGTCAGTTGTAGATATGGAATCTCGAAACCATGCAAAGTATCTTTATTGTAAATATTGTTGACATGGTACACCTTTTCTTACATTTAAAGCTGGAATTGAGATCATTAGGCTCAACTACCGTATTTATTTTGATGGGATCTTTACAGGTAGGTATTAATTAATGGATTTAGAAGGTGATTTTGTTCGATAGGTTTAAGGTGAGTTTTGACTTTTGGGTTTCATCTAATAGGCTTAGAAGATGGGCTCTGAGTTAGTACATGTAGAAAATGTTTTATTTTATCCATGGGTTTAGAAGATGGGCTTTGCCAAGGTTTTGATTAATGGCTATGGAGGATGGTTTTCTGAATAAGCTAGAAGATGGTTTTGATTAATGGTTTTAGAGTGCCACAATCATAATTCTAGATCGAAGCAAAACCTTAGCCATAATCCTAACTTTAACCAAAAACCTTATTCTAATGTTCTGAGGAAGAGGATTGTGCTAGTCTCATAACATTTGCATCATTTTACAATTTAATGTCCTGTGATGCATCAAGTTTACAGGGAGGGGGGTGGGAGGGAGGGAGGTGATGACTTCAACAGTTGAGGGGACTTTCTCAAGTTCAGTGGATTTAATGAATTTTCTGTATTATTATTAGTTTATCGTACCTTTTCTTTTCAATGGGAGGAGACTTGTTCACCATCTTTGTAACCACAGATCATAACACATGCAGAATCTAACACTGGCTAGCAATGCATCAGATTAGGAAACGACTGCATCCATAGCTATGACATTAGGTTGGAAGTTTCAAGTTTCAAGTATTTCAACATTGTTGACCTGTATAGAAACCATATTTTCTGTCGGAGATCCCACTAGAACCATATTTTCTGGAAATTTCATAGGTTTGTTAACTATTTGTCCCCAATTTTGTCTCATCACAATGTAAAGTTGTAAGTAGTCTAAATAATTCTTTCCTACAGAATATGCTGTCTGTTTCTTGATAACAAACTTCATTTCATGCTTGTGCATTTACTTTTAAGACTCCGTAGTAAAGTAGCAATTATGTACCTTAAAAACACTGACTTTTTATCTATAATGCTCTACGTCCCATGCAATGTTCATTATAATACTTGCTACAGTTATATTTTGTTTACAATATTCTATATTTCAGTTATATGGATGCTTTTCAAATATTGTGGGTGTTGGTTAAACAGATAAGCCTTGATATTTGATAGCTTATTGGCTATTGCTATAAATATGTATTTTATTTCCACGGTAATTTGTTTATTTAATCAACTTTGTAACATCTTATGGCTGCTACATTTTCCATAATCACTGACTTTTATGTATATGTTCATTTCAGATCTCATGCAGTGCTCGTGATAAGCTACTTTACATCCTTACTCTCTTGAAACACGAGCTTGTTCAGAAAAAAGTGATAATATTTGTCAATTCGATTGACATGGGTTTTAGATTGAAGCTATTTCTTGAACAGGTGCACTCACATGAAAAGACTCCCTCACTTTGATTTACATTAAACCGGATAGATTTAGAATTACATGCAAGAAGTTATTTATGAATTTTGATTCTCTATTGTCAAAAAATTAGTCTTCATGAGCTTCAGCTTCTATTATTTAATCCTAGGGTTGTATAAATCCCAAAACTTGGTTTGTATTAAGGAAAATTGTTTTAGCAATTGGTGTTCAGGAAAAAGTGTATAGAAATTTCTTGAAGCCTGAAATTTTTTCCTGTCATGAAAGCTACCAGAGCTCTCAAATTCTGGAATTTCTAGTCAAATATTAACTTTGAGAAATTTTGAAGTCTACCTATGAATAAAGATGCTCAAGTAAATAAAAGGATCGATTCTTCTATAAGAACCACTTTAAATAGTTTTATTTTGTAAAGGCAAGAATTTGATTTAAGAAAATAGAGTTGAAGAATCCTGTAATGTTTTCTTCCATTAGTTCAGATGCATCACACTTTAAGTACATGACAAACTGTTTTTCATTCTTTGCTTGTGTCAGTTTGGGATAAGATCTGCTGTCTTGAATGCTGAATTGCCCCAGAATTCACGTCTTCATATTCTCGAGGTAATTTAACTTCTAAATCCTTGTCTTTTATGTTGCTGCTAAACTATGGGGTACAAATGTTTAATTCAGGATACATTTAGTTAGTACCATGCTGAACTCTGAACACAATAATGTTCTTTATCCTTCAATCTGAAAGTCCCTTTTATATGGTCAAGTTCAACTTTATGTTTGCTGGACAGGAGATGAGTTTCAACTACTGCTTTTGCAGGAATTCAATGCAGGATTATTTGATTATCTACTAGCAACAGACGACAACCAGATCAGAGAGAAGGAAAAAGAAGTCAAGGAAAGTCACATCCAACCAAAACATTCAAAAAAGCACCTGAGGCAAAAATTGGATGCAGAATTCGGGGTAGTGAGAGGAATCGACTTCAAGAACGTTTTTACAGTAAGTTGGTAACTTTTTTATGGAACTAAACTTTTCATTTTGCATTTAAATTATTGCGCCTAGCGGGCCTATTAAAATTTGGGATAAGTTATTGACTAAATTTTCTGTCAATTAAAATTCATGTGCCTTTTTGCATTTTTGGTTAAAGATCACAAAGTTACATGTATATCATTATCTTCCTATAGTTTCTGCGACTTTAACTATAATGTCACTGTGATAACAGTTCTTGTATTATGTTTTGTCAGGTTATTAATCTTGACATGCCGAAAGACCCTGCAGGATATATACACAGGATTGGGCGTACGGGGAGAGCGCATAACATAGGTGCCTCTGTCTCTCTTGTGAGTACGTAGGAATACGTACATAACCATAATAAGTGGTTTGTGCTCAAATCTAGTTCTTTCACTAAAATGAGAAAATAACGAGGGACATGAAAATTCCAGGAAATAATTTAAATTTATGCTGTTTACATATGTTCCACCATGACATCAATGTCAAGTATTATGTTATGGATCAATCAAGCTGTTTTATTGGGCGCTGCAACCTCTTCCTGTATCGGTTTTATATTACTTTCGCTGAACAGGTTGCTCCTTCGGAGGAAGAAGTTTTCAAAGAAATTAAACTCTTACTGGGAGATGATGAAAACCAAGATACGTCAAGATCTATTGTGCCTTTCCCCTTATTGACTAAGAATGCTGTGGAGAATTTGCGATATAGAGCTGAGGTGACATTTCACAAAATTTTCTTGAATTTTTTAGGGTATACCTGGTTATGTTATCTTATTGTTTGCATAATATTCCATGTGAGAAGTCAAATTCTTTCCAAGAAGTTTGGATAGTGGTTGAACCTTATTTTAGAGTATTTCATGCCTAGGCTGTCACCTGATTTGTCTTGTCACCATATTTAGCTGAAATAATTCGGAATATGTTCATTTCAGTTAATAGTTTGGTAGTGCAGTCTACTATCGATTTCTTTGCTTTCAAGGCTATGTCACCTGACCGTCTATTAAACATTCATCGACAACCTGAATATATAATATGGCAACCTTAAGTTGGCTAATTGTAACCATAAGAAAACACAATAAGCATGATAGAACCTCGACTCCATATGAGTTGCCACCTTATTTAGCAAAATGAGTTATCGAGAGACAGAATTGGTGAGGTTCACCTCCTCCGATGTGAGTAAAACGTCGCTAGGCTATCATGTGGCAGCCAATTTTAGCAAAATGAGGTGCCTACGCCCCCTCAATCCCAAGCCCCACCCCCAAACCCACCCACCGAAAAGAAAAGAAAGAAAAGTTAAAACATATCATGTTTCTGGAGTATCAGCATTCTATGTACCTGTTTCTGTTCCACATACATAGCAAGCAGCAACCTACGGTCAATTGCACACACAATTTTATCATATTCAATCAGCTTTTTTTATGCATAATTTGTAATATTCTTGATAGTTCTTGTGGTCTCTTCAAACTTAAGAGAGGATGATATATGACAGGTTTCACATTTTGCAGGACGTTGCTAAAAGTGTAACAAAAATTGCAGTCAAAGAATCACGTGCTCAGGATCTAAGGAACGAAATACTAAATTCGGAGAAGTAAGATTAATTTTGTTGTGGGTTATCGTTTGCAAGTTTAGTTACTTAACTAATGAACAAAAGGATTCAAGGGAAATCTTCTTTGAAAATTCTCCCTATTGGGGGTTTACTTCTTGTTACTTCAACCAATTTGATGAAAATACTCACTCAGGATCCTTGATGATGAGTTCACAGCACAAGAGACAGGGAAACGCTGTATTTTCAATAAATTCAACTTTTTTTTGGTTTTCTGACAATTATGGAGTAATAACAATATTCAGCTTGCATTAATCTCTGTTTATCTCGAAAGCAATTCGTTTTTACCTGCATTATTAATCACATGTTTTTTTTGGTATAGGTTGAAGTCACATTTTCAAGATAACCCGAAGGACTTAGGTAACTTGTCTATATATGTAATTTATGAATTATGCTACATGATTACTTACTAGGATGAATTAGGAATTCTAATGATTAAGTCCTGGTCCTCAATATAAACAGATCTATTGAAGCATGACAAGCTGTTGAGCAAGAAGGCACCACCTGGTCATTTGCGTGATGTTCCAGAATATCTTGTCGACCCTAAAGTACAAGAGAACACCAAGATGGTTAAGCTTTCCAGAGCAGCAATGGGTATCAAGTCAAGACGAAATACTGGGGTCAAGAAGAGATCTCGCAAGAATAGAGATCCTCTCAAGACTCTCTCCATGGAGGTGTGTAGTCAGCTAACTTGTGTTCCCTTTCTTGTGCTGTGACCTCATGAAATAAATTCCGAAATTCACTTACTGGAAATTAACACTATCATGATTGTTGCCATTAATAACACTCAAAAAAAGAAAAGAAAAAAAGAAGTAAGAAA
Organism: Asparagus officinalis; assembly: GCF_001876935.1. Taxonomy (NCBI): domain Eukaryota; kingdom Viridiplantae; phylum Streptophyta; class Magnoliopsida; order Asparagales; family Asparagaceae; genus Asparagus; species Asparagus officinalis. Next base: position 139,148,356 of record NC_033800.1, on the reverse strand, counting down.
AGAAGAGGGGTGGGGGGTGAGGTGGGGAATACTTTTGGAGCAATATTTTGCACAGTCGAGGACTTTATGCATTTCATTTGCTATATATGAAGAGATGGGTAACTTATAATTCAGTTGCTATACTGAACCTGAGAGTATCTTGTAACTTGTTTAATATTTGAATGTAGGGTTAATTACGGATTGACATACCATAGTATCTCGCTGTTAAAACTTAGTACCCTTCTAGTTTTATTTTGCAAATAGGCACTTGATTGTTTTTTTTACTCTGTTACCCTCAGGGAAAGAAAAATTTGTTTTTTTTTGACAAATAGACCCCTCGAGGGTAGGGTCTATGGGCAGAAGTAAAACTAGAGGGGTAGTAAGTTCATGGCATTGATACTATAGGGGGTCTATCCACAATTAACCCTTGAGTATATGATATTCCGATCTTGGTTGTGCGTGAATATACGAACATTCAGTAATCTTAGGGTGTGTTTGGATTTCAATGGGGTTAAGGGAAGTTAAGGGAAACTAGGTGAGGGAAGAGAAGGGAAGGGAAGGGAGTTTCCTTCCCCTTGGTTACACCCCAATTTGGGGGATAACAAATTTTATACTATTAAGTGGTGAACTAAGGGAAAATAGGGTGAATAACTTCACCTCCTAAATGTTTCCAAACAAGGTGAATGGTTCCCCTAACTTCCCTTCTCCCTTATTCCCCTCAATCCAAACAAGCCCTTAGGATAGCTGTACCCTTCGTTGCTATAGCTTTATATGAGCTATTAAATACTATGATTGAGTGGGAGAATTGATTCTGTTGATTTCTGTTGGTTTTTCAGGGAAAGAAAAAGAGAAGAACAGATAGAGGCCCAGAAGCTGCAGGTAGCCATAACACGAAAAAGGCGAGGAAGGCTGACAAAGTTCTAGGATAGACGAGCTATCCTTTTTGTTTGTAATTGTAGATCATACCAGGGGATTGATTTATGAGAAATGGGGGAAATTTTGATATGTTAACCCTAGAAATTTTGTAATTTATGATAGAATGAATGTAGTATTTTACATCAGTTATCTTATTTGTTTTTGGTAAACTCAGCTTTCAGGTCCTTCCAGTGTTCCGCGGAGCGGAGCTCTTGCATGTCAATCTACATAGGTTTACGATGAGGGTTATAATTGCATCAATTGTATAACATATTTATACTTTTTGAGGCCTAGTTTTCAACTAAGTGCTTAGTAAGCCTTTTAATTGATTTGTATTGTTACTATTATTATTATTTTTGAGCTAAAAAAAAGGGGAATCCTCCCCGTTCATTTTATTAACATAACATAAGAGACAAAATACAAAGGATACAAGAAGTATCCAACAAGAGATCCCGTTGAACAGATTACTTTCAAAAACTAGGGTCCAAAGCCACCCTCATGCATAGATTGGGATCTTTTACTAAGGCATAGTGCCTCCTAATATCTTCTAAGGTATTTTCACCTTTCATTGCATAGTACATCCTCGTATTTTGTGCTTATGCACAAAATGAAATGTGAAGATGCATTAGGAGATATTAGGAAGCATTATAAGTCTTAGTAGAAGATCCCAATCGCGTGCATAGCTCATGGAAGTTAAAGGTCAGAAGGGTCGCAAAAGTTTGCATAAAGCAGATTACAGGTCCAAAAGTACATCGTTCGGGAGAGAACAAAAAGAATATTAAAGAAAAGAAAAAAAGATTAACATATGAAACTCGACGTCACCATGGGTAGGGGAAACACTGTTAAATATTAGGTTGTTCCTAGCTTGCCAAAGGCTCCAACAGGTGATTTGCATTGTTGTTGTTATTATTATTTTGTTTTTGTGAGAAAGTAGCATTTGCTAATCCAAATAGCTATTCTAAATAGTGTAGAACTTTTTTTCTTTTACTTTTTGATGACCCAGCAGGGAATCGAACCCAAGACCACGGAAGTCATATTTAAACCTTACAACCGCTCAAGTCACCCCGTGGTGAGTTGACATAGATCTATTTCATTACCCTACCCAACACATACAATGCAACACGTAAGAAATCTATCAAATAATGACGTCATGGTTTTTCAAGATGCAATTGAATATAATATATATAAAAAGAGTCCAATTTGATCGTTTTAGTAATTAAAAAAGAACTTGAACGGTGAACTTTCGACCATTACCCTCGCCAGTTTATCACTTATCAGACGTCAATGGCAGCAAAATTAATACCAAGGGGGAGTTTACTAGCTAATGTGCAAATTATATTTTCCTGAGCAACCTTCCTTGATTCTTATGAATCAAGTTCTACTAGTGGCTATACTACTCTCGGCAAATATTATCAAAAAGAGGTAATTTATCTTTAATTAATCACAAAGCGTTATGCCTGTTCACGCACGGTTGATTTGGTTTCCTTGAAAATTGAATTGTCCTAAAAACTTTTCTTCGGATTATTGCTCCTTTTCAGAAGTAGGTAATTAACCTGAGTAAAAGTTTTTCTTTATAAGAGGTTGTTTGGTTGGTTTAAAAAAAAAAAAAACTTGAATCATATTTCATGACTTGAAACTCATTTCGGACGTTTTAGAGCTGAAGTGAATTTCATGAAAAGATAGACACGATGAAGCAATTCAAGATATCTTTTTTACATAGATTATCAAACCAAGCAAACATAGAAAATGTACATCTTTTTTCTCTTGAGATTTTCAAAGGTGATGTGGTAAGCATGAAAATCAATTTCATCCCTTTACAATAGAAAAACCAAATGCCATAAAGGAAATACAAAATAAGGATGTAGATAAATTTCATATCAAAACTAAAATAACAAATAAGATGGTTTAAGCATCAATCCCTCCTTTATAATATCCCTCTTTTTAAGATTTTTTTTTAAAATTAAAACAAAAGAAAATAATACCTCACTTAGTAAATCTATAGATAACTTTTATTTCAAATTTTCAATTTCAACTCAGTCAGGAAGAGACATATAATATTTTTTTTTGAAATGAAAGACTATAATAATAAATCAAAATTTTTTAATATATGTAAAGCAGGATTTAAACCATTTCCTTTTTTTTTATTTCTACCCTTTTATGTTGTTCAATTTATTCTTCTGCTCATAGAATAGTAGACTTAGATTTTCATTATTTATAATGACTCGAGTGATTTTTCTATCCATTTAAGATTTTAGTTCTTATCTTAATTTAATGATCAATGTATGTTACAATAATAGTAATCACTTATCTATTCTTCAATAAATATTAGATCTTCGTGTGTAACCACAGCCAATACCTATCATCTCCAAATAAAGTGAAATATTGATAAATTTCACTAAACTCCAATAAATTTAGGCGTTTGACATTAAATCCCTTATACCTTTGAAACTCTCACCAAAACCACCCAAAAGCTATTGGTAGAAATTTTCTAAATTAAGATTGCTAATTAATATGTGATCAACTAGCCAAAATATAACAATAAATTTTGGATGAAAACACCTAATAAGTTTTAAGTTGTCACTTAATCATCAATAGCTATGATAAAAAATTCCTAATAATGATAAAATTTAGATTTTTAAGAGGTCGTTTCTAAATTTTAGATCTTAAAAGGGGTTATTTATAATTTTTAGATTTTGCAATGAGCTATTTGTAGTGTTTAGAACTTTGGGTTGTTCTTTGTTTTTTTTAAAAAATTTATGTCTTTTTGTATTTTTTATATTTTTAGAGTTTTTTTTTTTTGCAATTTTAGACTTTTAGAGGGTTATTTGTAATTTTCATATTTGTAGGAGATCTATTTATTAGTTTTGGAGTTTTCAAGGGGATATATATAACTTTTAACATTTAAATGTGATGGTTAGTAATTTTTATATTTTTCAGGAGATTCTCTTTAATTTTTACAATTTAAAGATTTTTTTTTTAATTTTTAGATTTGTCAGGGGGTTGACTATTGTTCATATTTATCAGAGGGCTTCTTATATTTTTTTTTTATTTTCTAGGAGTTGTTTGTAGTTTATGGGTTAATATACAAATAGAAATGATTTGAGAGCTATACATATTAACCTCAAGAGATAATTAATATTGGTTAGTGTATATATATGTGCAATGCTATTATAGTCGTTTTAGTGATAGAAAATAATCTCTAGTCAATGACAGATAAGTATTCCACATTATACATAATCAAATTAGCACTTCAAGACAATTAGAGGCTCAACTCGGTGGACTCGACACGTCGACATTTAGGAGGATGACTCGAAAGGCGTCACATGTTGACGACTCAAAAGGCGTCACATGTTGACGACTCAAAAGGCGTCACATGTTGATCCCCGCCTGAGTCAACTACTTAATCACTCAACTTGGCCGACACATTGTGAGGGCAACTCATAAGGCGGTACTTCTCGGCCACTAGACGAGTAGAAAGACGACGAAACGCCTCGAGCCCCTCCTGTGCACTGATGACCAATCACCTCGTTATAAATGTCATTAAATCCATTACAGGCACATCATTCCTCTGCCTCCAATAGTATTTATGACACACCAGACTATGTTGGCACCGCACACTTCCCGTCACTTTGCATTAAACACCAAAGTGACATCTTCTCCACTCGTCGGTCGACACCTGTAAAGTTAGAGATGACTTGGCCGCCATCCCATGCCCGGCCAAAGTTACCATCCTACTCTCATTCCACTACTATAAAAGGAGATACTAATTTTCATTACAGGGTAAGCTTTTTCCATCATTCTCTGAACTAAAGAACTACTGCAGTTTCTTTTACTTCTCCACACACGCCACACATTGACTTGATCATCGGAGGAACAACCATGGAATTACACCCGCCCGCTTACGATTTGTTATTTGTGCAGGTAAGTACAACTTACCCAAGGACCAGACATTCGGAGAGTTAGAGGTCCTCCGTCAACCTAATTTATTTTTATTTGACCGTGTGATTCCATACATCAACAAATACTTCATAGGGTTAAGTGCAATAAGTTAAAATATTTTTGTCATTTTTTGAAAATTTGAAACTTATCGGGAATTTTAAAATATTTGCGGAATGCCAAATGACTAAAATTATTAGAGATTTAATAAAAATTTACCTTATAAACAATCAAGAAGAGTCGTATGAAAATTGTTTAAAATGTAAGGTTAATAGTAAACCACTAATACTTTCTTCATAA
>NC_033800.1:139116439-139143216 GCF_001876935.1 Asparagus officinalis | reverse complement strand
TTAACTTTTTAATTAATAGAAAAATGACTATTATTAAAATTTTCTAGTTACAAATAGATTTAATTTGATTAGAATACTATTCTAAATAAAAATAAAAATAAACATTGCATATAAGAATTCTAATTTAATACTAAAATAACATTTGACACTTGTCATTGTCTTACATGCTTATGCATAATTCTCAGTGTTTGCAGTGAGCTATTTTGTGAAGTTTTAATTTATGGGTAGTTCTTTGTATTTTAAAAATTTTATGTCTTTTAGAAATTTTAAATATTTTTTAGAGTTTTTTGTTGCAAGTTTAGAATTTTCAGTGGGTTATTTATAATTTTCATATTCCTAAGAGATATATTTGTTATTTTTGGAGTTTTAGGGGTTTATATATGACTCTAGAATTTAAAGTTAATCGTTAGTAATTTTTATATTTTTTAGGGCATTCTCTATCATTTTTATAATTTTTAGATTTCTCCTAAGAGATATATTTGTTATTTTTGGAGTTTTAGGGGTTTATATATGACTCTAGAATTTAAAGTCAATCGTTAGTAATTTTTATATTTTTCAGGGCATTCTCTATAATTTTTATAATTTTTAGATTTTTCAGAGTGTCGTTTATAGTTTCATCATTTTTAGAGGGATATATTTATAGTTTTTTTATTTTCTAGGAATTGTTTGTAGTTTATGGGTTAATCTAAAAATAGAAATGATTCAAGAGCTGTATATTAATTTTTTAATTAATTAAAAACTTTCTTGTTATAGATAGATTTAATTTGATGAGAATTCTAATTATGGATAGATTTAATTTGATGAGGATTTTATTCTAATTATAAATAGAAAATAAACCATGCATAGAATTCTAATTTAAAAATAAAATAACATATGAAACTTGTCATTGTCTTACATGCTTAATTATGTGTCATTATTTTGTGCATTTAGGAGTTCCACCAATTTCTCATTATATGTAAAGGAGGGAGTACCCCTTCAATTGGTGTCCAAACTTACGGGTTATAAACTCGAGGAATAGAGTTACAAAATTGATGACATATCAATGATTTACAAGTATTGTGTGCGAAGGAACACACCTAGGAGTGCATACGGCCTGGATACGGCTCACATATGGCTTAAATATTATGTGGGTACATGCGTGCACATACATGCGGATATAAAATGGATATAAGAAAACCATATAATAATGAGAAAAAATATAGCTTATATCATATAAGAGAGTTTATTAATATGTTTGTTATATCTGAAAAGCTAAGATTTGATATCTTAATCATCAAATTAATCTCAAATACATTAATTTAAGGATGAAAACTATTACAATAGTATGACCAATATATATATTCAAATATTTCGAAGACAGATCCGAATGTTTCACTAAATAATCATATCCGTAACCATAACTCATCAGTTATAGACTTTAGTAACACTATATCTAAATTATAGATATTTTCTCGGATATGGACATTTTCATGCACCCCTATGTACACCAATAGATGGGCATGCGTGGGTCCAAAAATCAAGGTAGATATTCAAGGTAATCATCAAGACCATTATCCTCGTCATTACAATATGGCCATTGTTATAGTCACCATGGTAGAATAGATATCACTGTAATTTTTTGCACGGCAGACAAAGCGAAAATATCAGAGTATTGCCTGCACAAATTCTTCGTCTAATCCCAAGCACATATCTAACATTTCTATCTTTATCTTTGGGATACTCATCTACATTCTTTCTATTTTCCCACAGAGGACACAAAGGAGGAAAGAACCTGACGGCAATTATTGACAAGTAACCAGAACGAGACTGGATTACAGATTGCACGTGCAGTGAATACTATAATCCAAATAAGGCACACAATTATGCTGACAAAAAAGTAGTTATCGCTCAAGATAAATCGCAAAAGTCAAAACCCCAAAGCTGTCATTTTCTGAGACTCCCAGTAGTCTTTAGTTTGCTTCACCATCTCAGCACGCTCCTCACGCAGCCTCTCTTTCCAATAGTCTTTGCATCTAAAGAGATTGAAACAGAAAGAATTAGAAATGCAGCTTTCCAATTAAACATCTCGATCAGGTGATTATATAATACATAATTAAATGAATAATAGGATATTGCAGGCCCCAGGCACCTGTTCTTCAGTAGGAGGTCTAGTTCTTGCATATGTACTGCTTTGCCAAATACGCCAACCTACATGCATAGAAATGAAATGATGAGAAAGTAATGTCCATATATTTGTAGCGGCTTATTTTTGCTTTAACTTCCGTGCATGTATACCTCTGACTTTCTTTCTCATCATTTCTCGAGAAACAAAACCATCCTAGAATAATGCGATAGAAGGTAGGAAACCTTGGTGGGATATAGCTTATCTTAAGAGTTCTAGTTGTCTAATGATATGCAAGTAAAAGGTAACCAATGTTTAGGAGTTCTAGATACATCTACATCGCAGTTAACTGAAATTTAGCCAGAAATATAATTCAAATTCCTTACAAAACAAATAGAACAATAAAGACTAGGAGTGCATATGGTTCGGATATGGCTCAGATATGATACTTGTCATATTTGTATTTGCTAACCAATCACAGAGACAAATATGCTTCAGTAAGGAAAATTCATATCCATATCTGCTAAAATGTATACGGATATGGATATTTATGTAGATTCATAAGTGAATATACATGTGGATACAAAACAGATTTGAGAAAACTAGATAATATTGAAAAACACTATAGGTCATAGGATGCAAAAGAGTTCAGTAATATGTTCATTATTTTTTGAAAAGGTTAAGACTAGATCTCTTGATCATCAAAATTAACCTCAAATCCATTAATCTAAGAATTAAAAGTGTTACAATTGTATGACCAACATATTTTGAATACAAATCCGAATATTTCAGCACATATCCATATCCGCAACCACATCCTATCGGACATAGATTTTAGTGACCATATCTGCATCTTAACGGATACTGATATTTCCACAGATATGGATATTTTTGTACACCAGTAATAAAGACCATTAAACACCTCACTACAGAGAGTTTTAAATAGTTAAAATGAGGGAATTGAACCATAAAGACACTATTTACAAACAATACCACATTCCATATCACATATCTAAGGGTCAAACAAGTTGCCTCCTACACCATATATAAAGCGTAAACATAGTACACAAATATGAGAAATAAATGATCCTTCAAAATATAAAAAAACATTCGTTTCATATAAGCCCAAGAAGGTATAATAAACATAGTATTATGATCAACATTTTAACAATCACCAACAAGAAAGCATGCAATTCTTCTAGTACAAGTACTAGTTACAGGAAAGTTAATAAATGAGAAGAATTAAATTATTACATACCGATCTGCACACAGGGCATTTTGCTTCTCTTGGTGCTGTCTTGAGGCCTTGGAAAAGCAGTACAGAAGCAGCAGAACAAGCACAACTCTTACAGAATAGATGCCCACAGCTCAAAGCATATGGATTAAATAGAGTATCCTGTAGAAAATATATATTTCAATAGGAATAAAATTTGCATTTGGCAATTAAAAGAACGAAAGTACATGAACTTTTATACATACAATCACACACATGAACAAAAACACATGCAGACAAGATCACAAACAAACAAAAGAGAAAAAAAAGTGTGGTCGGTTATCATGTTAGTATTAAAATGAAAAGGTATAGCAAAATAATCACAAGAAGAGGAGCGAAAATAGTAACGGGATGATAGGGATATTATATTAGATATAGTATCAACTCCAACAAATCTTGGAACGAAGCAAATAATACATTTCACTATGAGAAATGAAATCAAAATCTTACCAGACAAACAGCACATGTAAGGCTGTATTCGTACTTGATGGATTCAGAAAAAGTCATAGTCATTACAGGCCGAGAACCACTTAAATCACAAGAGAACCTCCTGAAAAACTCACCAGGTTCTCCCATGTCTGACCCAGTGAAGTTCACATAAAATGCACCTAGCTCTATTAACCAAGGTGACTGCAACAATTCAATGTGCTTTGTGCTCATTTTGGTCTTAAACTTTCTTCCATTGATAGACCCATGAACCTGAAGCATAACAAACAATAATGTAACTAAATTACACCAAAAAAAAAACTACTACTTAAATGTAGTGAATGTTAATTTGCATACCTTATCATACTTCTTAAGTATCTTTCGGATCGCAATAGCATTCATTGTAACATAATCAAATAACATTCTTCCCTCTTGAATCAAGATTTGTTGATTATCCATGAAACAATGGCGCAGCCTCCACATATATCCTTGCAGACCTCCTGAAGAAACATGCAGATGGAGGAGTCGTCTTACTCTTGAGCGGAAACATCCTGCTATCTCCGAAGCCTCTTTTGTCAATTCAGCAAAGAACTTCTCATCACATGCTAAAAATAAACGACAATTGCAGTACATAAATTAATTATCAAAAGACACATTTCATGAAATATATCAAAACAATCTCCTCGGAAATATATTGGTCATGAAAAATGGTAATAATGATCCATCTTGGCGTACCACATGTCATTTATATGGAAACATTGATTAAATAAAAAGTAGGTTATTAAAACTGTATACCTGCAAATCAGATTCCCCAACCTCCTGCCAAAAAAAAGTTTGCTAATTTACTCTCAAATTCTACCACAATTGAATTAAAAAATACCCCCCCCCCCCCCCCCCCCCCCCCCCCCCCCCCCCCCCCGAGAAAAGTTATGCTAAGGAATATTCCCAGGAAATTCCTATTTTCCATTTAGTTAGCTGAAATTTCTCAAGATAGTCCTGTTTTCTTAGGGCAGTTATAAGACCAAAAATGTTTTATGGATCAGAATGCTGGACAATGAAAAGCAACATATGAAACCCAATGTATCAAAATTGAGAATTTTATGATTGTCTGGCGGGTATATACTAAAAGATAGGATAAGAAATGAGTACATTCGTAGAAAATTAGAGGTTGCTCTTATCGAGCATAAAATAAAAGGATGAGCTGAGATAGTTTGGTTATGTATAATGGAGTCCTTTTGATGCATTAGTTAGGAAAAGTAATCATATTATTATAGTTAATGAGAGAAAAATATTTAGAAGTAGATCTAAAAGAACTTGGTTGGAAGCTGTTTATGTCAGAAAGTTGACTGTATGAGTCACTGCATATTTAGAGTTTAGCGGCCCATGACCTTCCTTGATAGCTGATCAGTTAGGAGAAAATAGATTCTTGCACAAGAAACACCTGTTAGAGGGTCGGAGTCGGTTTCTCTGGCCTGCCCTCCTATGTCCAAGTTAGTAATAGATTAAACAATTTTGTAGAATCTAGTTTCAGGGATTTGTTTAGCAATTTCTTGCGTACCTTTAAATAGTGGAGATTGCCCACTATTTATAAAGGGTTGGTAGGAGCACATCAACAATTTGACCGGGTTAGTGCAGCAGGCTGATCAGACCTCACTTTGCACGTGTCGGCAGCCGGTTGAATGAGTTATCTTCGCGTTTAATGCGATAGTTTCAGAAAGGCTGAAGTGTTGGCATGATCTGAGGAGCCATAACTTCGGCCCGAAGAGTCATAATGACTCTGACTCAACATTAAGTGCGATGGTGATTGAGAGACGAAGTATAACTATTGAAGCTGATAGGTCGTCTCGTTATTCGAGACATTCTCTAGGGAGGTCCGGGTAGAAGATGAATTTCATCTAGGAACCAGCTTCTTTTGGCATACCTAAATTCGAAGACACCTTTCATCTCGGTCTTGGGCCGCCAGAAGGGTCGGTGATGCTCACACCCGGGTCGAACTTTCATATTAGTAAGACTCAGTCGGTTAATTATGACACGTGGCCGACTTTGTAGATTTCATTAGATTTGGTAATTCTCATGATACAACAGAGGCAATTAAGAATGATATGACAATAGTTAACTTAACAAAGGGGATGACCCAAAATAGAACTGAATGGACGAATGTGATTCATGTAGCCCATCCCAAATATTTGGGATAAATGCTTCGTTCTTGTTGTTTTTCCAGCTTAAGTTTCCCCTTTCCGGCCACTCAAAAACTAACAATGCTCAAGTTTGGAGCTATTTAACACAATGTGAGTATTTTGGGGTAAATTTGCAAATATGGTTGATTGGGTTGTATACAAATAAAAACCCAAAAACTATAGTAACTAGGAGAACTTATACAATAAGATACGTCCAAAAACAGGTTGGTAAAGGGATTCTTCCACTTCATCTGAATAAAAAAACGATCTTGAACAGATGTACATAGCCCTACCAGGACCACGAAGCATTGTGCCATCCACTTCCCACAATCTAACAACAAAATTCTCCTGGATTAGGTTTTTTCTACAGCAAAATCACATTTTCAAAAATGACCAAATTAAGGGCAAAGATAGACTTAAAAGAGAAAGATCAAAAGAGCGTACACGGACAGCGATCGCAGCTGCAGAACTTAGAGAGCGCTTCATTCTCTTCGCCGATGTCCCCATCATCAAGATCAGCATGAAGATCCACGCCGTCGGCCTCGATCTCGATCGACCGGCAAAGGCGGCAGCTTTTGAGGACTTTCTTCAGCCTCTTGTACTCGACGTGAGAGCACTTCTGAAGGGACGACTCCTGCTCGCCATGGAGATACTCAGCAAACGTCTCTCCAAACTTCATCTTCTTCTTCAAGATCTCATGAGAGAGAGAGAGAGAGAGAGAGAGAGAGAGAGAGAGAGAGAGAAACCTAGAGATGGATGGATTTGAGTTTACGCAAAAATAAGGGAGGATTTAAAGGGGGTCGGTGAGCGGCACGCGGAGAATATAAATGATTTGCATACAAATTAAAATTGTTTATGAGTATTATCCCCCCGCTACGAAGTAGACCGTACAGAGAGCTTTTGGCTTTTTCTTTCCCCTTTTTTTTTGGCACTTAAATGTTTCTTAAATGACCCAGAATATTTAAGCATTATAGATAAATGTTCTAAAGCTTCAAAATATTATACATAATGTTGCATGTTGGTACCCTCCCGTTTACCCCAATATGGCATATGAATACTCTTGCTTTTTAAACAACCTCGAACTTTATTTTTCGCTTAATTGAAAATAGTGCACTTAAGTGACCCAAAATATTTAAGTATTACGGGTAAATGATCTAAAGCTTTAAAATATTATACGTTGGTGTCCTCTTGTTTAGATAATGTTGCATGCCTTCTCGTTTACCCCAATATGGCACATGCATACTCTTACTTTTTAAATAACCTCACTTAATTACTATAAAGTTTCTAAAAGATTCAGTTTATTATCTTCTGTTATGTAATATTCTTGAATACATAGAGAAAAATTAATGTTGTCGGTGTCATTTTTAACTATGTGACATTTATCTGCAACACTTAAATAGGTTAGGGTATTTTTTTTTTGCTTGGTTTTCAATTTTGAGTTACTTAAGCACAAGATTAGTAAAACGTTAGAATATTTAAGTGAAATATTTTTAGCCTTTTTTTAAGGAATGGAAAATTATGTCAAGACCCCAAAAGCAATATCTTCATGTGTTGCAGCCCTTTTAACTTTTTTCCATGTGGTTCAACCCCAAAAAGTGTGTCATCTTGTGCTGCAACCCTCTTTTAGCAATTATTACCCGCCAACTCAGCATAGAGAGAGGATAAAAAGTACAAAACCTCAAAATGCCCTTATCTACTCTATTCTTTCATTTTATGTCTATTTTAGAGTTCGTGTTAAGCCTATTTCATGTTAGGTCTATTTAGAGTTCATGTTTGGTTTATTTTCAGTTCAATTTAATTCATATTAAGTCCAATTTAATGTTAAGTCTAATTTCATGTTAAGTCCAATTTAAGTCTAATTTCATATCAAGTCTAATTTAATTCCTTTTAAGTTTAATTTAAATCATGTTATGTCTAATTCAACTTATTTTAAGTCTAATTTAATTAGACATAATATGAAATTAGACTTAAAAAATTGAATTAAGCTTAACATGATAAAAATTAGACTTAAAAGGAATTTAACATGATTGAAATTAGACTTAAAATTTTGTGTTAGGTCTAGTAAAAGTTCGTGTTATGTCTAATTTCATGTTAAGTCTAATAAAAATTCGTGTTAGTTCTAATAAAAGTTCGTGTTAAGTCTAATTAGAGTTCATGTTAGTCCTATTTCGTGTTCGTGTTAGTTCTATTTCGTGTTCGTGTTAGTTCTAGCTCATGTTAGGTTTAACTAGTGTTCATGTTAGTTCTATTTCGTGTTCGTGTTAGTTTTATTTCAGTTCATGTTAGTTCTAACTCAGTTCGTGTTAGTTCTAATTCATGAATTAGAACTAACACGAACTGAGTTAGAACTAACACGAACAGGAAATAAAACTAACATGAACACCAAATAGATCTAACATGAATTAGAACTAACAAGAACACGAAATAGAACTAACATGAACTCCAATTAGACCTAACATGAACTTTTATTAGACCTAACATGAATTTTTATTAGACCTAACATGCAATTAAACTTAACACGAACTTTTATTAGACCTAACACAAAATTTTAAGTCTAATTTCAAACATGTTAAATTCTTTTTAAGTCTAATTTAAATCATGTTAAGTCTAATTTAACTTTTTTATGTCTAATTTTAAGTTAAGTCCAATTAAATTAGGCTTAAAACAAATTGAATTAGACATAACATGATTTCATGTTAGGTCTAATAAAAGTTCATGTTAGGTCTAATAAAAGTTCGTGTTAGGTCTAATAAAAGTTCATGTTCGGTCTAATAAAAGTTCATGTTAGGTCTAATTGGAGTTCATATTAGTTCTATTTCATGTTCGTGTTAGTTCTAACTCATGTTAGGTCTAATTGGTATTCATGTTAGTTCTATTTTGTGTTCGTGTTAGTTCTAACTCATGTTAGGTCTAATTGGTGTTCATGTTAGTTCTATTTCGTGTTCGTGTTAATTCAAACTCGGTTCGTTTTAGTTCTAATTCATAAATTAGAACTAACACGAACTTAGTTAGAACTAACACGAACACGAAATAGAACTAACTGTTTTCGTCAAAAATTATTGTATTCATTACGGTATTCATTACAACTTTAGTCGTTACAATGAAAGCAAAAAGATAGTCTTTTTATAAGACTTTTACACAATAAAATAAAAGATTACAACTCTCGTCAAAACAAACGCAGGGAAACCGTTTATCGGTCTTCTGCTTGTGCGGGATCTTTGCCTGTGCCGGGGATTTTAATATCCGTGGACCGTCTTTGATCTGGATCCGGTTGATAGAAAATTCGGCAGAGCTCCTACCACACCAAGAAGGTATTTGCTTGAAGCGCTGAAATCGACCAAGCGAAATCAGTAGCTCTTCTCGAGATTAAGACCAAGCCTAATCTCAAGGAACGGACGGGAACGGGCGTCGGATCTCTCGAACTCTCCTTCTTTATGCTGAAGAACTTGCCAAGATCTGTCAACCCTCGTAGAAATTCGTGCTCCTTTGACTCCTCAATCCGACAGCACCTCCTCCTCTTGATAATAAATCGCCCCTTGAAATGAGCCCCTGAGCCCGTATTTATAGGCTTCGGTTGGGGGGATTTTGGATCAGAATGAGTGATTTGGCCTTATCTTTAGTTAATAACGGCCTAACCATATTTGTAGATGATATCTAGGCAGTTAGGAACCTCTGAAACAGAAGAAACCGATCGAAACAGCCTAAAAACGTGTTTTGGAGGTTACAGGCAGTTCTGGACACGAGACAGACTGATGTGACCCGCGTGGGCGCGGGTTAGATGGATCCGACCCACCGCCGCGCGGGTCGGACCGATCCGACCCGCGCCCGTGCGGGGCACGGGTCTTTAAGATACCTTCGGTATTTTGGTCTTAACTCTTTCGTACGACCTCCGATTAAGCTGATTCAAGAGGAATTGGAAAGCTGACAAAGAGATCTACAACTTTTATGTTTTGAACTTTTTCAAATTCAAATCATAGCATGGTCTAAATTCATTTTTATTTTGCGGTCCACTTTGAGGTGTTCGACACTTTCTGACTTCTCCGAACTTGTATTGCGTATTTCGTCATTCCGGTGACTTGTACACTCCAATAACTCACTTTGTATATTCTCTAGCTTTCACGGGGCCATATAATCCTTTTCTAACTTGGATGATGATGCTTATCGTCTGCATTTCCACCCGAGCTGTGTGTAGGAACCTATAGGCATTTTTATACGCCTACAGATACCCCCTCCAAAGTATTTCAGACTCATTCTTTTATAGAGTATAAAATACTTTGGATAAGATAGACCCTTTCCTCAATCTCGTAGAGGGACCTGTGAACTGCTTTAATTCTTGACTTCTTCAGCCTTCAGTCTATTCGGTGTTTTGTCGAATAGATGAAGTTCTTCCGGTGCTGCGTTTATCGTCTGACCGTTGTCGAAATCTTGGATTACAGTTGATGCGTAAGTTTCCGAATTTAGCTAGTGCCATTGAGTTGACTTTGAACTGATCATCTCCGTCAGAAATTCACATCTGAATGCGATTGAACTCCCTGGAATCATTCTTTGCCTTATTTTGGCGAGATTGATGATGCGTTGACCGACATCGATCTTTACTGTAACGCGTTGACCGGCGTTAATACAGTTTATACTCGTACGTTTTCTGGGGTCTACACAGTTTAAGCTCTTAAGGCATTGGAGCGTGATGGTCCCAAGTTCTGGGCTGCAGGACCAACTATTAAAGTTGTTTTGTCTGCAGATATGGATCTTATCCCAAAGTCGTTGGATGCTCAAGTCACGAGACCAACTAATAAAGTTGATGCGTCAATGCCCCGCATTTATAGAATTTTTGGCAAATTTCCAGTCATCAACGGATTTGATTAGCCTTTACCGACTACCGTTTGAGTCGGGCTAGTATGTAGATTGTTTAAATCCGTTCTGCACATAACGTTATGCTAAAAGAGTTAACTCTTTTAGTGCTACGATGTTGAATATGTAGACTTCGTCTTTCTCCTGTGAAAAGACTAAACAACGACGTGTGTTAGACGTAGACTTAGGATTTTTGGCAAATCCTCAGCCATCAACGGATTTGACGTGTCTTTACCGACTACCGTTTGAATCGGGCTAGCATGTGAATTGTTTAAACCCGTTTTCACATGTAACGTTGTGCTAAGAGAGTTAACTCTCTTAGTGCTACGATATTGAATACGTAGACTTCGTCTTTCTTACGGGAATAGACTACCCTGTAACGCGTGTTAGGCGCTGACTTATCCCTACTTAGGCTTCGGGATAAAATTCCCCGTGCGTATGAAGTACGGATTTTGACGTTATGAATAACAACCTACCACAATGTTGAATATGTGGGCTTTTGTTCTTTTTACGGTTAAGAACTAACCGGCAACGCGTGTTAGGCGTTGACTTATCCCTGCTCAGGATTCGGGATAAAATTCCCCATGCATAAAAGTCATGGATTTTTGTTGTTACGATACTGAATACGTAGACTCGGTCATTTTTATGGGAACGAACCACCCAGCAACACGGGTTAAGCGCTGACTTATCCCTACTTAGGCTTCGGGATAAAATGCTCCAGACTGGATTCTGGTGTCTTTTTCAATCGGTAAAAAACTTAACCGACAACGCGTGTTAGGCGTTAACTTATCCCTGCTTAGGATTCGGGATAAAATTCCCCGTGCGTGTGAGGCACGGATTTTAGGAGTTCGAAAAAGCGGAGTCTTCTCTTGGGGCAAAGACGAACCCGATGCGGGAGAGGAATAATTTTATATTCTATCTCCCAAAGCTGAAGAGGAAGAATTTTATATTCTATCTCCAGTTATCAAAGGAAACTCAAAGTGGGATCTCCACTTCAAGAATCCGGGACAGTAAAACTAAGAGTGGGATCTCCACTCCGAGAATCAAAAAGATTCGGATAACCCTAACTGTCGGAAGGTTTGATTACCGAACTAAAGATGGATTTCTCGTTTATCGAGAGTGAATTATGGTTTTGGTCCTTACCGTAGGAAGGTTTGACCAAGCGAGAGTTTGAGGTGACCCTAACTGTAAGAATGTTTGATCACTCGATTTGAAAGTGGACCTCTAGTTCATTGGAGGAATCAAGAGAGGATTTTTTGTTTTGGCCCTAACTGTAGGAAGGATTGATCAGGTGAGAGGTTTGAGACGATCCTAACTATAGGAAGGTTTGATCGCTCGATTTGTGGACCTCTCGTTTATTGGAGGAATCGAGAGGGGGATTTTGGCTTTGGCCCTAACTGTAGGAAGGTTTGACCAAGTGGGAGGTTTGAGATGATCCTAACTGTAGGAAGTTTTGATCGCTCGATCTAAAAACGGACCTCTCGTTCATTAAAGGAATCGAGAGGAGATTTTGATTGTGGTCCTAACTGTAAGAATGTTTGACCAGGTAAACAGTGGGAGTGTGAGATGACCCTAACTTTTATAGGTTTGATCACTCGATTTGTAAACCTTTCGTTCATTGAAGGAATCGAGAGGGGATTTTGATTGTGGTCTTAACTGTAGGAAGGTTTGACCAAATGGACAGTGAGAGTAGGAGTACAAATCACAATAGGAGTGTTGACTTGTACAAATCACTCAGTAGGGGTTCTTAGTATCAAGTGATAAGAACTTAACACGAAGGGGTTTGACAATTCGTCAAAGATTGACAGATCAAAATTCTAAGCAGTATATCCGGACTCTAACCATGAAAGTATTGAGTGCACGAACATAGCAGAAGTTTGAAGGAGTTAAACCAGAAAGAATTTCGGTGATCCCACCGTCAATTAGTCTGATCGGTGGGGGATTTTTATGATGGAATACTGTGAGTCGTTAACAAAAGAGTGTTCGGAAATCACAGTGGGAGTTTAGTATTTATCACTTTATTCGTAATGATCGGGTTATCCCTAAGAATATTACATTTAACATTCTTCAGGGAACTTCCCGTTACATGAATTATCCACCCCCAGCTTTCTTTACAAAACTGGGTCCAATGAGGAGTACATTATCCTCAGTTGTATGTTCGGGTTATCCTTAAGAATATAAGATTCTCTAGGAACTTCCCGAGAAAGAAAGGAAACAGTTTAGACTCATATACCTGTTGGAGTATTGAGAAGCAATTTATACTCGTATACTCTTCGGAGTGTTGCCATTCTCATTTGGCTTATCCCAGCGTTATGACGCCAGCTTCGACCAAGGTTTGGATGCTATTTTTGAGAGCAAAGCAATCCTTGGTGGGATGAAGGATCCTCCTGTGATACACACAGTATTTCGGATCCGCAGTGTTGTCAGCTTCCTCCTGATTTGTGATAGGTGGTAGCTTAATCTTGTTGTTTTCAAGGAGGGATTCGAAGATGACTGGAACGTCTTCGTCCTTGAAAGAGTAATCTTTTTGGAGTCTCGGACCCGAAGTCTTTTACTGTCTTCGAGGTTGTTGTTGCGACGTCTGGTTAGCGTCAACAGCTGTTGTAGGTGCTTTCCCTTTACCACGGGAGGTGAAATTTGAATTTGGAAGATTCGCCGTCGGTTGTCTCTTCTCGGCCTTCTTCCTTCGGAGGAAGTGTTCCGCCCGCTCTCCGCGTATCTTCAGCTCTTTCTAGGTATTGGAGGGTGCTACTCCCATAACTTCCAACACGTCCAAGGAGAGGTTATTGTGACAGGTTTGAAGGATGAAGTCTTCTGTGATCGGATCTCGGCATTTCATTGCCTTATTCCAAAAGCGTTTGACGAAGTCGTCGACCGTCTCGCCGTCTTCTTACTTCTCATCGAAGAGTGTCCTGATTGACACCTCGGCGTCATCGTCAAAGATGTGAGTGAGGAACAGATTCTCCAGGTCTTCCCAGTTATTAATACTTCCGGACTTAAGACGACGGTACCAATCGAAGACGGGCCCGCGAAGGGTGCCAACGAATGACCGAACCATCAAGGCTTCATTGCCAGAGATCATACCCAAGTGGGACTTAAAGTAGATCAGATGTTGTGTAGGGGAGCCCTTCCCGTCAAACGGCATGAAGTTAATCAAGTTGAACTTCTCTGGGTATGCTATTGAATCTCACACTCTTGGATAGGGACATGGAATACCAGTCCTTTTCACCTCTCGAGCCGACATTAGGGCATTGATTTTGCTCTCGAGATCTTTCATTTTCTCATCCTCGTTCGTATCGGGCTTTTGACGATTCTTAAGAGGAATAACGGGGCCACCCCTAGTGTTGTCGTTTTCAGTAAGACCACCCCTAGCGTTCTGATCAACGGGAGGGTTATCAGCATTAAGGTGTTCATCCTCATCTGAATCGCTACCTGCTTGGTCAGCAAGGTTACGACGGCTGGATTCACCGGATCGATTGGACAGAGCCCGAATTTGTTGGTCATGCTCTTCCCTCATCCGTAGCATAGCCATTTCCATTTCAATCTTGAATGCCTCTTTCTACTTGGTTAGGGCATCCACAAGAATTTTGGCGATTTGCTCGGTGTTTATCATGAACACTTTGCGGGATTGTCCCGGACTGGATACCGTATTATTAGAAGTAACTGCAGAGTTGGCATCTGATGCTTCATCATCCGAGGATAATCCCCTATGCATTCTCTGATAATCTCTTTGTCTAATAGTTCCTGATCACAACTGAGTTAGACGATGAGATATAAGCGGGTCAGAGCTAGAAGGTCGAATCGACTTTCCCTTATCAGCCATATTTATTATAACTTCCGGGAGTTCGTCACCTTGAACGGCTGATTGTTTCCTGCGGAAATATCTTGGCTTGAACTTGGTTGCTCCGTTAAAGATCCTCTCAAATACCGAGACCCTCTGCGGAGCGGTCTTGGGGCAGCTACACGCAGATAATATTGCCCTGATCAGTTCGGCGCACGGCCAGTGAGACTTTGTTTCTCGGGTATATCTCTTCCGAGACTTGTTCATACCCCCAGCCCGATAGTACAACCCATTGGTCAGATGACCGGAGCAACCTATCGTGAGTTGACACGACTCCCCTGGTAGAACGTTGTCATCATCAGATGAATACGTTTTTTTAGGGGGTTTGCCGCTTTATTAGCGTTCTCAAGAGTCACGTGTTTGGAACCACGCTTTTGGGAGTGTGGGATCTCAACTGGCTCCTGGTCTTGAATACACACCCCCAGGCGGGTGGAAACTGGAGTTTTCCCTTTATAAGAAGGCTCAAAATTGTTGCGAGGGCATGTGTGACCCCCAGCTCGACGAGTCGTTCGGGGTTCAGTCACCGGACCCAAGCATTCTTCGATCGGAACTTTGCCTCGATCCTCGTGCAAAGGACCCAGGCGATCGACTATCCTCACCTTGAATCGGGACAAATCCACGCTGTCACGGTGCTCCGTCGGAGGTGTGGAACTCGAAGGGATCGACAAAACATGTGCATAACGTCTTCTGTCTTTATCCTGGCGCGGGTCAGACTTGAGTGACCCGCAGGTTGGAGGGTCGGATCCAGGTGACCCGCAAAGTGGAGGGTCGGATTTGGGTGACCCGCAAAGTGGAGGGTCGGATCCAGGTGACCTGTGATTTGGAGGGTCGGATCTAAGTGACCCGCGATTCGACGGGTCGGATTTGAGTGACCCGCGAATTGGCGAGTTTTCGGCGGCGGGTCGGATTTGAGTGACCCGCGTTTTTTGATCTTTTCGGCCGCCGTCTTGGACTTTGGCCTCCAAACTTTATGCAGTTTTTGTGGCTTCTTTTCCACTTCTTCTCTCTGCAACCTTTTGGTCTCTTGTGTAAGAATTCGCGCGTGCGCAAACAGTGCGTGGCGTTTTTCGATCCGCTCTTCAAGAGTTAAACGGGTCCTTTTGACTTGTACCCATTTACTTGTTGGCGATTTGGAGGAAGGGGCATTTGTCCGCTGTTGGGGTGCTTAGCGTTGCCTAATTTTCAGATCCGTCTCATAACGAATCCCGTCAATTGACTCCAAAGCCCTAACGAGTTGGCGCGCAATGCGTTGGCGCTGCCTTTGGCGAGCTCTCTTCGATAAAGTGGGCGCGCCTTCTGTACTCAACTCCTTGATTGTGAAGGAGTTCAGATCTGCAGATCCGGACTCGTTGGAGGCCGGAAGGGCGTTACAAAGTTCAGCTACCGCAGCAACGGGGGCGTTGATCTTCCTGCGCTTACGAGAAGCGGAGGATCTGGAGGAGGAGGATGACAGATACTCCTCGAACTTTAGTTGGTCGAACTCGTATTCGACCACTTTTTCAACAGGGATGCAGATCCGAGGTTGCGACACGACAGCTCCGACAGCGGAGCTGTTGGCTCCCACTGTGGTCGTCAGTTTGTTTCGTCGAAAATTATTGTATTCATTGCGGTATTCATTACAACTTTAGTCGTTACAATGAAAACAAAAAGATAGTCTTTTTATAAGACTTTTACACAATGAAAACAAAAGATTACAACTCTCGTCAAAACAGACGTAGGGAGACCGTTTATCGGTCTTCTGCTTGTACAGGATCTTTGCCTGTGCTGGAGATTTTGATATCCGTGAACCGCCTTTGATCTGGATCCGGTTGATGAAAAATTCGGCAGAGCTCCTACCTCACCAAGGAGGTATTTGCTTGAAGCGCTAAAATCGACCAAGCGAAATCAGTAGCTCTTCTCGAGATTAAGACCAAGCCTAATCTCAAGGAACGGACGGGAACGGGCGTTGGATCTCTCGAACTCTCCTTCTTTATGCCGAAGAACTCGCCAAGATCTGTCAACCCTCGCTGAAATTCGTGCTCATTTGACTCCTCAATCCGACAGCACCTCCTCCTTTTGATAATAAATCGCCCCTTGAAATGAGCCCCCGAGCCCGTATTTATAGGCTTCGGTTGGGGGGTTGTGGATCAGAATGAGTGATTTGGCCTTATCTTTAGTTAATAACGACCTAATCACGTTTGTAGATGATATCTAGGTAGTTAGGAACCTCTGGAACAGAAGAAACCGATCAAAACAGCCTAAAAACGCGTTTTGGAGGTTACGGGCAGTTCTGGGCGTGAGACGAACTGATGTGACCCGTGTGGGCGCGGGTTAGATGGATCCGACCCGCCGCCGCGCGGGTCGGACCGATCCGACCCGCCGCTACGCGGGTCAGTTTGAGATATCTTCGGTATTTTGGCCTTAACTCTTTCGTAAGACTTCGATTAAGCTGATTCAAGATGCGTTGGAAAGCTGACGAAGAGATCTACAACTTTTATGTTTTGAGATTTTTCAGATTCAAATCACAGCATAGTCAAAACTTTACTTCTTTGTGCGGGTCAGATTACTATAGCGCGGGTCAGAACTGTAGCAGGTCAGAACTGTAGCGGGTCGGAACTGTATCATGTCAGACTGTAGCGGGCCAGAACTGTAGCACGTCGGACTGTAGTGGGTCGGAACTGTAGCGGGTCGAAACTGTAGCGCGTCGGACTGTAGTGCGGGTCGGATTTGAGATATCTTCGGTATTTTTGCCTTAACTCTTTCGTACGACCTCCGATTAAGCTGATTCAAGATGCGTTGGAAAGCTGACAAAGAGATCTACAACTTTGTTGTTTTGAACTTTTTTAGATTCAAATCGTAGCATGGTCTAAATACCTCTTCATTTTGGGTACCACTTTGAGGTGTTCGACACTTTCTGACTTCTCCGAACTTGTATTGTGTATTTCGTCATTCCGGTGACTTGTACACTCCAATGACTCACTTTGTATATTCGCTAGCTTTCATGGGGCCAGATAATCCTTTCCTGACTTGGATGATGACGCTTATTGTCTGCATTTTGTCCCGAGCTGTGTGTAGGAACCTATAGACATTTTTATACGCCTACACTAACATGAACACCAATTAGACCTAACATGAGTTAGAACTAACACGAACACGAAATAGAACTAACATGAACTCCAATTAGACCTAACATGAACTTTTATTAGACCTATCGTGAAATTAGACTTAACACGAATTTTTATTAGACCTAACATGAAATTAGACTTAACACGAACTTTTATTAGATCTAACACGAAATTTGAAGTCTAATTTCAATCATGTTAAATTCCTTTTAAGTCTAATTTAAATCATGTTAAGTCTAATTCAATTTTTAAGTCTAATTTCATGTTAAGTCCAATTAAATTAGACTTAAAATAAGTTGAATTAGACATAACATGATTTAAATTAGACTTAAAAGGAATTTGATTTAGACTTAAATTGGACTTAACATTAAATTGGACTTAATATGAATTAAATTGAACTGAAATAGACCTAACATGAACTTCAAACCTAACATGAAATTAGGCCTAACACGAACTCTAAATAGACATAACATGAAAAAAATAGAGTAAATAAGGGTATTTTGGGGTTTTGTACTTTTTATCATCTCTCTATGCTGAGTTAGCGGGTAATAATTGCTAAAATAAGGCTGCAGCACAAAATATCACACTTCTTAGAGCTGAACCACATTGAAAAAAAATAAAGGGGACCTTCACACAAAAGGAAAGATTTGATTTCTTTTTAAGGAAACATTTTCAAGATAGTATTGCTTTTAATATAACTTCATGAAAGAGCTTCTCATCATTATCCGGACGGTTAGAATGTTTTGACATGATTTTTCATGGTCCTCCGTTTAACTCCAAATTGTTTAATATATATATATATATAAGTTTCATGAAAGCGACACATGACTGTGTTTCTGCTCTGAGCTAAGGCGTTAGTTTGACCGGGTTTGGCCCCTAGCCACACTAGTGGTTTCTCGGAGTTCTCAAAATTTGAAAAATGTGCATAATCATATTATTAGTAAAACTATAGAATATTAGAATATATCTTTATTAATATATTAATAAGTAATCGTTAAATCAATTATCACTTATTTTGTTCTTCTACTTGCTCTTTATCAACTTTTTTACCTTCTGGAATTCTAAGATCGGGTCGGCCTAGGGTATTTACTATTTTACCGTTTTATTGAGTCTAGCTCGTAATAGGATGGGAAATGATTGAGCGGTTGGATATTATAGGAGTTTAGCAGCTTTGACAAAGATATAGGAAATTTGTATATCATCATTAAAAAACTAGATTAACTTAAACATGATTATTTTTACTCATTTGGCTTTTAAATTTACGTCTATTATATGTATATAAGCATTCAAAAACTTCTTTCCAATATTTATTTTAAATGTTTTTTTTGTTTAAGTTGCTTAGCTATTTTCATGTCCTCAAAGTCAATTCATAATAGAAAACAAATATGCCTACGTGCGTCGCACGTACGCTATACTAGAATCTGAAAAATAAACATGCAATTAGTATATCATAATTAGCATAGCATGTATAGAGAATATTAATTTCTACATTTTATATATTTTGTGTTCTTATGGGGGGATGCGTAATAAAACTTTTTCTTGCTGCTCACTAGCATTGCCGCATCAATGTCGTGTCCCGGAAAAGAGTGCTGCTTCAGGGACCCAAAATATGGGACCAAGGGAGGGGACATGTGATTGCATAATGAGTTGGCATGGGGGGATGCGTAATAAAACTTTTTCTTGCTGCTCACTAGCATTGCCGCATCAATGTCGTGTCCCGAAAAAGAGTGCTGCTTCAGGGACCCAAAATATGGGACCAAGGGAGGGGACAGGTGAGGTGTCCCCTCCCTATTGCATAATGAGTTGGTTATGCCAACTCATTATGCAATAGGGAGGGGACACATCACCTGTCCCCTTCCTTGGTCCCATATTTTGGGTCCTTAAATCATTTTTCCCCAAAAAAATCATCCACTACTTGTATATCCCCACTGTGGCATATCTATCAATTTAATGATTCATACACTGCTATGCTATTTGTCTCCTACTTGGCTAACCTAACCCCCAAACTAATCTTAATACAATGAACACAATAATATTTTAGGGTCATATTAGTTACTAAGCAGGGGGGCGAAAAAAGGTGTATGATAAGTAGACCACACACTATTATTCGTGTCCTTTCTCGTGAACTTCTATCGTAAAATATGAACCTTTAACCCCCAATCCCCAGCATTCGATAGCTACACTACCTCCATCAGGGCAGACACAATCAAATATCGAATCAAAATCCAAACTTTAATGAAAAGAATGAGCTAGAACGACAAGAAGAAACAAACCATCATCCTCCTGAAGGAGGTTGACCACGCCCTCGACCTGGGAGTTGCCCTTGAGCACAACCACGGCCTTCTTCATGGTGGCGGCGACCACGGACAGGCACGAATGCACAAGTATCTGGCCTATGCTTGCTACAACAAGTCGTCATTGATGAGGAAGGGGCGATCGTCACTGATGAGGAGGGGGGACGGTCGCCGTGGTGTTAAAGGGCCAGCGAGAGGGAGGAGATGGAGGGCGTCGGAGACAGAGACCATGGTGTTTGCAAAGTTCGACGAGTACAGAAGCTGAAGGACCGCCACGTGAGAGTCGAAGGGACGAAGACGATCGGAGGCCAAAAGGAGGAGGAGTGGAGGAGGAGAAGAAGGATGCACGAAGGTTGATGTCGGCTGCTGGAGAGAACGGAGATTAGGGTTAGGGATTTTAGAGGGGGCTGGATTTTAGAGAGGGCGGGATTTTAGAATATGACAGAAATTTTTGGGGGGAAGCTGGTTAACGAAGAGAACGGAGGAGTGATGTTTTATTTGGGGATATATTTAGAGCACCAAATTTTAGACTATGTATTGAATATGTGATTTATTATGTAGCTATACTTAAATATTTAATAGATTAATAAAATTTAAATTTTTTATTTATTATTTTTTTGTAATTTAAAAACAAAATTTTAACTCATAAAAAGGATTAAAAATCAAAAACAAATTAGAAGATAGTGGATAAGAAATATTTTCTTTTAGTTCGGGGAAAATGAAATAAACTAATAAAAAGTTTTAAAGATATATAAAAACACTAACAAATCTTTAATATTTTCAAATTTAGTCACTCAAATCATGGAAATTTCTATTACATCCCTCAAATCATCATAATGTTTACAATTAGGTCCCCTTGTTAACACTGATTAGATTTAAAGAAATATTCCTTTAAATCTAACTATTATTATCAGTTTTCCTTGACTTTTAATTATAAAAATCAAATCCGTTTTGGACCCCGTTAAAATGTGAAAACCCAAATCCATTAAAAACTTCTTTTTTGTATCCAACAGATATCATCTTTGCTCTATCTCAATTTCGACGACTCTTTCTCCTCTTAACCTTAAAAAACTCCAATAGAACTTTATCCAAACTATTTTCATCCATTTCTTTAGTGATTAAATCTCATTTAGCTTAAAAACTCCAATAGAACTTTATCCAAACTATTTTCATCCATTTCTTTAGTGATTAAATCTCATTTAGCTCCTCTCAAATTCATTAATGATGTTAAACTATTTTCATCCATTTCTTTAGTGATTAAATCTCATTTAGCTCCTCTCAAATTCATTAATGATGTTTGCATGCTCAAGTTCATTCGTAAATGAAGCCAATAGTAGTGGAGGTCATCAATTCTGCTAGCATAAAGAATAAACAAAAATAAATTTTAAAATGATCAAAAAATGGTTACATGTTCGTTTTGAAGCCAAGAGCATGGGCCACTCATTAACAATAGGATAATCAATCACTAATCTTAATTTTTTTTACAATGGGCACATTAGCATTGGCGACAAATTGCATCCGTCGCCAATGAGTATTGATAGATTCGATCAATCGTCAATAAGTATTGGCGACAAATGTAATATTAAATGTTGGATTATTGCGATATTAAAATTAGAATTAGGGTAATATTAGATTTTTGTGAAATTACAATTAAAATTAGGCCATTTAGGTGAATTGCTATTGCAACCCTCAAATTATAGTTATTATTATCAAATTTCCTTTTACATCCTTAATTTCAAAGTTAATGTTTAGGTTAGTCCAATATTACAGTTATTATTATCAAATTTCCTTTTACATCCTTAATTTCAAAGTTAATGTTTAGGTTAGTCCAATATTAGTCCATCAAATCTTTAATATTACATCCTTAATTTCAAAGTTAATGTTTAGGTTAGTCCAATATTAGTCCATCAAATCTTTAATATTTCCAATGTAGTCCCTCAAATCTTCAATATTTCAAAATTAGTACTCAAATAATAAAATTTCTATTACATCCCTCAAATCATCACAATGTTTACAATTAGGCCCCCTAGTTAACACTGGTTAGATTTAAAGAAATATTCCTTTAAATTAAACTATTGTTATCAGTTTCCCTTGAATTTTAATTAAGAACGACTTTTTTTCAACATATATCATATTCGCTATAACTCAATTTTGACTGCTATTTCTCCTCTTAACCTTATAAAAACTCCAAAATAACTTCATCCAAGCTTTTTTCATCCATTTCTTTAGCGATTAAATCTAATTTAGCTCCTCTCAGATTCATTAATGATGTTTGCAGGCTCAAGTTCATTCGTAAATGAGGCTAAGAGTAGTGAGGGTCATCGAATCTACTAGCATAAAGAATAAAAGAAAATAAATTTTAAAATTAACATATAATTCCTAATTAATTAAAAAGGGTTGTGATAAGTTCTGGTATATCATTAGCAAGATTAATATGGTTACATGTTCATAACACATATAACTGAAAATGATCTCCTCATTGGTATCTCACCATTTTCTCATTATTTTTACTTTTCACATCATTTTCTCTAACTAATCAAAGTCGAAGCCAAAAACTCACGAATACTTATCTAATATCAAAGTATATTTATTCCGCTAAAGAATTTAATTTTTAAGTATTATTAAAATTCATAAATAAAAATTATTCCTTTATACTATATATATGATGTGTATATATGTAAATCAAAATTTAATAAGAAAATAGAGTTAATATTATTTGAGTTTAAAAATCGGTATATAAAACTTAAGTAGAAATAGTTATTTGATTAAGATTATTTAAGATCTAAGATTATTTGATTATTTACCATTTTCTAATCATTTACACTTTTCTCATCATTTTCTATAAACTAATCAAAGATGAAGCCAAAAACTCACAAATATGACATCATATATGCAATAATACAAATAATAACATGTGATCAATTTTAAACGAATATTTAATAAACAAACGAATCGAATATACATTTGGTCAAATTCTAATCGTTAGCAAATTTGAATGTGTTAAATAAACTACCGAATCGAATATGACTGAATAGTTTATTTGAATAATTATCGAACTATTTGTTAATTACTTGGTTCATTTACATCCCTAGATGTAGCAATTTACATAATTTGGTGGACTACTTTTAAAATATTATATATTTGAGGGACAAATATTAAAATAATCCTTAATTTGTTGTGGGGGCCACTCATTAGCAATGAGATAATCAATCACTAATGTTAAATTTTTTACGATTGGCACATTAGCATTGGCGATGGGACGCATCCGTCGCCAATGAGTATTGGTGACGGATTCGATCCGTCGCCAATAACTATTGGCGACAGATCACATCCATCGTCAATAAGTATTGGTGACAGATCGAATCCGTCGCCAATACTCATTGGCCGCCAATACTCATTGGCGACGGATCGAATCCGTCGCCAATGTTTTCCCGTCGCCAATGCTCATTGGCAACGGGAAACATTAGCGACGGATAAAATCCGTCGCCAATGAGTATTGGCGACGAATTCGATCTGTCGCCAATACTTATTAGCGACGAATAAGATTCGTCACCAATGTTTTCCCGTTGTCAATACTCATTGGTGACGGGAAAACATTGGCGACGGGGTATTAGCGACGGAAAAACATTGGCGACGGGGTTGTTCCCGTCACCAATGTTTGTATTGGCGACGGATTTGAAATTCGTCGCCAATACCTCGTCGTCAATACCCAGTTTTTTACTAGTGGCAAGATCAAGTGGCTCACATATTTACTAAGCCATTAAAACACGATGTGTTTACTATGGAGTTGAAAGTAAATTTGATTCATTACCTTGAGATGTGAAAAGATCATTTAGTTATTTGTGAAGTCAAATGCATGAAGATGTTAGATGCATGAACGTTATTGGGAAGTTTAAGAGTCTTTGTTAGGAATTCTAAAATTCCTTGTAATAGTATATATATGTGTGTGGTTTATGAATTGAAAAAAGCCAAACAAAAAAGAAAAAAATCAAAGAATAATTTTATCCTCCTGCATATTATTTATCCTAGGCAAAATATTGTTATTAGCTCTCTCTTGCATATTTATGTAGAGGCAATAATTGATGTTTTTTTGGAATAAATCCAATCATGCAAAAGCGAGACGATTGAAGCAAAAGAGTATTTTCGGAGAGATTCTAAGATGAAACTTTAAAAGATCATATTTTTTGACACGCTCCATAGAATCTTTATTATTATATGTTTTTGGAAAGCTCAGAATTGCTCTTAGATATTCATTTTTAGGCTCAACTGTGCGTGGAATTCTAGGTTACTTTTAGTTTTGTAGTTTTTATAGAAAGTTTTTAATGTAAGGATTTCTCTTAGCTTAGGAAAAAGATAGTTTGGTAATTTTTTTATTGTTTTGTACCCTATATAAGGGGAACAACTTAATGTAGGATTTTAGATTGGTTATTATTAATTTTAGAAGTTTTCTATTCTTAATGTTTCTAGGATTTGTGTTGTTTTGCTCGTACGAGAATGAATAATGATCTCTTTCGATTATGCTTCTACTACATCATATGATATTTAGAGAGAGGTTGTTTCTTGCTATGGTCACCAACGGTAATGAAGTTAATCACCTACCTAATGATCTTGTATAGCGAGTTGATGCCCTAGATCGACACGTTTCAAGAAATCATCATAGCGATGATGAACTTGACTACTATCGTGAACAGAGGAATCCTAAATGAAGTTAATAACGAGGTGCGTCCACAAGATGTTCCATGTGATTGACCTGCCAGGGCTAGTGTACGTGCTCATCGTCAAAATCGAGACTATGAGAATTTAAATCTGAAGGATTATCACACAAAAGTTAAGGAAATTCCCTACTTTTCAGGTAATCTTGACATTTAAATTTTTTTAGCTTGGTTGAACCATGTTGAGAAGTTTTCTGAGATCCACTCTATCTCAGATGGAAAGCAAGTTCCTTTGATGGCTTGCAAGTTGTAGGGTGGTGTTGCGGTATGTGGGATCAACTTCAAATCAGTCGAATTCTCTAACACAAATTGCCAATTCGTATTTGGCATCACATAGAGAGAGAGAGAGAGAGAGAGAGAGAGAGAGAGAGAGAGAGAGAGAGAGAGAGAGAGAGAGATGTGATACATATTTTTGCCTGCAAATTACACCTTAATCTTATATTCTCAATTTCAAAGAGAGAGAGAGAGAGAGAGAGAGAGAGAGAGAGATGTGATACATATTTTTGCCTGCAAATTACACCTTAATCTTATATTCTCAATTTCAAAATTGTCGCAAGGCAATTCAATTGCAAAAAGAGGTAAACCGGTCAAACATAACATTGAATTTTGCTCCTTCTGGTAGAGTCCCAATAGAAGATAATTTATTTGATATTGAGATCAGCCATTGTTCATTCCAAAAGGAAAGCAGGACAACCACAATTACACAAATAGACAAGCAAATATCAATGGAAACAGAAAGGAGACTATTGGCAATAAATCTGTTCTCTTCAATTGGCTGTTAAGAGATTGTTATTGAGCACTAAGATTGCATTGATGCTTTTAAAACCAATGAAATGTCGAGAGTTGAAATGCAACACAGTAAGTCATCTTGGACAAAAGTATTAAACTTGAGACACTGTGAGATGGACTTGGAACTAAGTGTTGTTGATTTGTTTTTTACGAATTTCATAGGTGCAGTTATTCTATCAAATGATGATGAACTACGATAGTCTAAAAAAAATCAAAGGATGTAACAGAGGAACTTGACTCAAACATAAGTCTTTATATGAGTAATCCCTAAGAGCCAAATTCTTTATTGAGAAGCCATCTATTGAATCAAAAGTGTTTAGCACATCCGAGCGATGGTTTTCGATATGCACTTGCTCATTTGCAAAGTGAACCAAATGTAGAAATTGTGAAGCCAAAGGTTGGTTCTTTACTTTTTGTGCAGGATTCAAATGCTGATAAGTATCATCGTTTAAAATTATTTGATGAGGAAGATCTGATGATGGATCATCTGCACAATAAACCATTGCCTAAGAAAACCTGCCACAAGTTTAAGATAAAAAAGATTGCTGATTTGACTGAGTTTCACCCAATCAGGCCACTTTACATTCAGTTAAACTCGAGGACGAGTTTTGCTCAGGGAGGGGAGAATGATGTGGAGGCAATAGTTGATGTTTTTTTGGGAAGAAATCTGATCATACAAAAGTAGGACGATTGAAGCAAAAGAGTATTTTCGGACAGATCTTGAGATGCAATTTTAAAAGATCATATCTTCTGACTTGCTCTATAGAATATTTACTATTATATATTTTTGAAAATCTCAGGAAGTGCTCTATACATATAAAAAATAATTCATGGTTTCAAATAATATTCATATTCAAAGATATTCATCTTAAGGCTCAATTGTGCTTGGAATTCTTTAGTTTTCTAGTTTTTATAGTTAGTTTTTTAATGTAAGGATTTCTCTTAGCTTTAGAAAGAAGATAGTTTGGTATTTTTTTCACTGTTTTGTACCCTATATAAGGGGAATAAATTCATGTATGATTTTAGATTGGTTATTATTAGTTTCAAAAATTTTCTATTCTTAGACTTTCTAGGGTTTGTGCCGTTTTGCTCGTACGAGAACGAGAGTTATTTCTTTTGATTACACTTCTGTTATATCACGTATTGACCGGGAGTGTAATGTGATCGTATTTTATTAGTTTTAAATATAGTTATATCAATATTGTTGTGTAATTA
>NC_033800.1:139113413-139116429 GCF_001876935.1 Asparagus officinalis | reverse complement strand
GAACACCATACAAAGCACGACATACTTTTTTTTTCACTACAGTAATCCCAGTTAATTGCTACAATATTTTTTTGAATTGCTGCGGTATCCCGTCCCTGCTATAGTATTCCCGTGTGATACAGTAATATTTTTCAAAAAAATCTACAGTGCCCAGTTTCATGTTTGCTGTAGTAATAATACTACAGTAAAAGTTATCGTATCATTTACTGTAGCATGAATAGTGAATCTTGGGTTCTCCCATTTGTATATACTAGTATGTACCCCGTACCAAGCACGATCCTCACCTCTTTTCTACAATTTGTTAATGTTATTTGATCTCAATTTTATTTTTATACAAACTGGTTCCTACAGCTAGCAACTATGAAGAACATCAAATGAGCTGCATTTGGAAAATAGATGCCTAATAATATTGTATGGTACAAATATAACAATACTACTACAATAACTCATACATAATGGCCTAATAAAATAATATAGCAACAAAACTCTACATTCAATATAACATATATTCATGAGTCAGTCACTTAGTGACAACCAATCATGAATTTTTACGATGGAGTTATCTCTTGATGCATATTTTACTTCATCATATAAAATAATGCAAAGTAACCTCTTAACTATATCGTGCCTCAAAGATAAACATTATAATATCGTAAATTTATCATTAGGGGGAAAAATAAACAAAGCCAGTAAGAAGAAGAGAAATAAGTGCAAAACCTGAAATAGAACTATTACAGGCTTAAATAGGGTCTTGCATTATTTAGGCGTGGAAATTTCCTACTCCGAGATCTTCTTAACGACCTTCTCCATCACCTGAAAACCATAGAAGTTCCCTATCACTGATTCTAAGAGAAAAATTATGGAATATGATAATTAACTTGTCTAAAAAATATTATCAAATATTAAAATTCACTACCATAAATCAACTAAGTATAATAATCTCTTTATTAATGTGTATTTTCAAAGATTCGTTATTAATATT
This sequence comes from Asparagus officinalis, assembly GCF_001876935.1. Taxonomy (NCBI): domain Eukaryota; kingdom Viridiplantae; phylum Streptophyta; class Magnoliopsida; order Asparagales; family Asparagaceae; genus Asparagus; species Asparagus officinalis. Next base: position 139,115,447 of record NC_033800.1, on the reverse strand, counting down.
AAGGAGAAATAAATAGAAAATGAACAAAATTTTGACAGAGTGAATCTTCAGATCTGAGCACATATCAATAGTTCATTACTTTACAGGAAATATTCAGATCTGAGCACATATCAATAGTTCATTCTCTCGTCAATTGTGGCAGAAGAAATCTTCATTTTCTCCTCAATAAAAGCCCTCCTAAATTTCTAAAAATGATCATTAACTATCATTGACGAATTTTAGAAACTTTAGCTTTTAACTTCATGGTTATATCATCCCTAGCCATCATTAACCAAATTTCTAAAGATCAAGTAACTACTCAAAACTGAAATCGAAATAGCACAATAAAGGTTAATCTTTTTGTAATACCCCAACCCTTGAGAGGGTGATGTGATTAGTATTGATAGATTTGATTGGAATACTCATACCATCAAGATGCATCTTCTTTTTGGAAACCCAACTCTTAGAAACTCCAAAGTTAAGCGTGCTTGGCCTGGAGAAATTCTAGGATGGGTGACCCCCTGGGAAGTTTTCCAGGGAGCGTGTGAGTGAGGACAAAACGTGCTGAAAAGACATGTAGTGGTTTGTGAGGCCAGTCCATCAGAGCTAATAACATACCGACTTCGGGATTCCGGGGCGGGACGTTACAAATGGTATCAGAGCAAAGCCAACCGGAATTGTGAGAGCTAAGTGCTATGTGTAGGTTGTCAAAAAAAAATCACAATAGATAGTTGATCCCCATCAAAACACTGATGATGGAAGTTACAATCTGACGACTTCCAGAGGGCTACAATTTGAAAACTTTCACGTAGATCGCTAAAGGTTACAATCTGACGACCTTCACGACAACTGTTTTTGAAGCTCTAATCAAACAGCCTTCATAATCAACATCGGGAGTTACAATCTGACGACTCTCATATATCAGAGAGCTAAAGCAAAGATTACAAAATGACGATCTTTGCAACGCTTCGACAGAAAGAGACTACAAATCGACGGTCTCTTCAAATCAAGCTGCGGAAGTCCTCCCCGCACACCAGCATCAAGACGCACCGTGTTCATAGCCACGAACGCAGCTCAAACACAGCTTCCAAATCGCTGCAAACGCAGCTCAGACGTAGATTCCAACGCTGCAAACGCAGCTTCTAATTGCTGCGTCTGAACTTCCTTCATGCCAGAATGCAGGATCTGCGTTTGACTCGTTCAAACACGAGTTGAACGGTTTCAAAACCGTTTCCCACGATCTGAGGGGATCACAACTCCACTCAGGAGTGATTTAAGGGGTGGTTACATCCTATTAGCCCCACTTAGGAGCGAATTAAGGAGGTGGTTACACCCCTTAATCCCCTATAAATAACTAAGAAATCAACTTAGTTCGGGGCTGGATCTTTCGGGTCTGTTGGAACTTCTTGGCAGCGAAAAGAGGATCCTTCATCCTTCGGTTGGAGCTTTGGAGATCAGCAACAAGATCTTCTTCATCCTTGGCTTATAACCGACTTTCGGTTAAATCAACTCTTTCATAGAGTTTAAACTCGTTCAGAGTTCTCCACAACGTCAAATCGTGAGGAGAAGACCACGTTCCAGTGAAACAAGACATCGGATCGTCAACGAGAAGCAAACTCGACGCGAGCATTCGAGGGAGGCATCTCATCGCCACCGTGAAGAACCCAGAATTAAACAAAGGGGAGAATCCAGATCATTCTCCTCTCTTTTGTAATCAGGAAATCCAATTGTAACTGAGATTAAAGGAATACAAATCAAATTTTCCTTCATTGTCTTTTTACTATAAATTTTCCCACAAACAAAAGATGGCGACTCCGCTGGGGAAAAGCTTCTCTGACGAAGAAGTGGTGGCGCAATCCGACGTTCATCTCACTGGAACAACCGTCGAAACTCTCATGGTTGAGTTTGATCAAGCCAAGTTTGAGGAGGCTCTCTCATCCGGATCCCTTAGCCCCAAGGCTATGCGCAAGATCCACAAAGTCTTCAAAGAGACTAAAGCTCCAACTGCTCCAATTGCAGCCGAACCGCCTAAGGAAGACTGCTCGGACAGCCCCT
>NC_033800.1:139077650-139112842 GCF_001876935.1 Asparagus officinalis | reverse complement strand
CCCCCGTCGGGGGGTATTCCATCCCCCTCGGACCCCCTGAATACTCTGCGTAGCGCGACTAGATTGAGGGGCGGATGTCAAAAGTCCATGGATTCAAGGCATCTCAACCAGATCCATGTTCACCAAGAGCCAGTCCTGTCCAATCATGGACTGGGGGTTCCAATTCAAACCTCACGATCAGTGAGCAATTCTCCTCGAATCTTCACAATAGATTTGAGTGAGTTCATATCGAGAGAAAGACCGATGCAACAAATCATTCATTCATTTCAATGTGAACGGCTGATTCCTACGGTCCTCTCGGGATGTCAATGCTGCTCATATGCGGCCAAACTGTTAGTGTTCGACCAATTTACGAACGTTGCTTTGCCCAACCAACGACGATGTTCTCACAGGAAGAAGTCTCCAGAGACCGAATATCCCGAGGTCACTATCAATGTGATCAGCAGAGGGAAAGTCTCAGGTCCTAGTTCCGATGACTCTGAGACAAGTCGTTCGCCGACCGTCAGAGAAATCGCTAACGAGTTTGAAGGAGTCTACCAACGCACTCGGACGCGAACAGGAACCATTCTCCCTGTCAATTATCGGAGGTTAGCCAGAGGAACCAATTCCGATGATGAACACTCAGCCATCGCGGAGTCTCAATCGTCAAGTTCCTTTGTTGAACATGAAAGCTCCGCCTATATGACAGAAAGCCATGAAGATCTCGCGAAGAGACTTGATGAGCAGGAGGCGATCTCGCGAAGAGACTTGACGAGCAGGATGCCATGCTCAAATCTCAGCAGGAGGCCATCAATGAACTCTTGGCCCTGTTGACTCAACTTGTCGCAGACAAGGCCAAATCTCAGAAGACAGATTCACCACCTAGGCAAGAATCCTCCCGGAGAGGAAAAACGTCTTCATCCCGACCTCACACAAGCAGAGGGAAGGAAAAAGTGGTTGATGACACGGCTTCTGACCAAGAAGCCCATAACTTGGAATCTTCCTCTGATGAAGGAAGAAAGACGGAGAACGAACAGAATCTCCAGTCTGCCAAAATGGAAGAATTAGAAGCCCGCCTTAATGCCATGGCCAACAGAAGCGAGCTCCAAGAAGAGGGAGTTGTCAGACCCTATCCTGCCGAATGGGATGCAGCCCCTTATCCTCCAAAATTCGAAGTCCCGACGCTACAAACTTTTGACGGCACGGGATCACCGAACCAACATATCTATCATTTTAAGTCACAGACTGGGAATGTGATATCAAACGACGCCATACTGGCTCCATTATTCATTGGCACCCTCCAGGGAGGTGCCTTTGAATGGTTCAGGAAACTTCCTGTGGTGCCCGCGGGTTGTATCCAAAAGTGGGTAGATTTAGAGAGACTCTTCCTGTCAAGATTCTTTGAAGAGGATACTGAAGTCTCCATCCATACTCTTCTCGCCACTAAGGAGAAGAAGAGGGAGTCCGTCAAAGCCTTCGTCAAGAGGTTCCGAACCATGGCTCTCCGGTGTTCGTCAGGTATGACACAGTCTACTTTAGTAGAGACTTGTCGGCACAACTTGCAGACAGACCTCCTAGCCCGAATCGGAGTTGCAGAATGCCGTTCCTGGAGACAACTAATCTCTCAAGGCGAACAGGCTCAAAAGATCATTGCCAGGATCAAAGCTAAAGAACCAAGTAGACAGGATCAACCTGAGCAATCGGACCAAGCCCAACCTTCACCTGAGCAATCGGACCAAGCCCAATCTTCTCAGTCAGAAGAGGAAGATACCACGACTATTGAAGCTAATCCTCTTCAATAGGATGGCAGGTCCAACAACTATCACGTTAACAATTACCTCTGATAGTCAAACTCGTTAGAAAATGGCTCACTAGGCGATATGCCATGTCTACCCTTTTTCCCCTGTACTTGTTCAAGACTGGGGGTTGGTTTATTCGTAGTTGTCATGTTCAATAGAACACCTCCGTCAACCACGAAATCCACCAAAACCATCACGTTAACTGTCACCTCTGATAGTCCTTTTCCTCCAAATTCCCCCACCAATCCTCTTCAAGTAGGATGGCGGGTCCACAAAACTATCACGTTAACAGTTACCTCTGATAGTCAAACTCATCAGATAATGGCCTACCAGGTGATGTGCCTCTATTCCGACTTCATGGATAGTGCCCCACTAGGTGATGTGCCTTGTCTACCTCTTTTTATTCCCCTGCTAAGTCTTAATCAAGACTGGGGGTTGGTTACTTGGAATCCATTGGATTAAGAGTAATAAATCTTTCACATCGTTAAGTTAACATTACACTTCTGACGATCGTCACCCCACAGAGTATGAATACAGCTGGCATCGCTCCAATTTGTCACGTTAACAATACACCTCTGACAATCAACTTATCAATCCTCTTCAATAGGATGATAAGTCCTCAAAATTGCCCAAATCGCAATCTTCCCCAGCAAGACGCTAAGTCTTCAAAATCTTGTTCAAATCACAAGCATCAAAATTTATCGCTTTTGATGATAAACTCATTTAGCAAGTTTCCCCAGCGAGACGCTAATTCCTAAAATCTTGTGCAAGTCACAAGAACACATTCCTGTCAAGTTAACATCAAACCTCTGACAAAATCCACTTATCAATCCTCGTCAATAGGATGATAAGTCCACAAAGTTGCTCCAATCGCAACACAAATCCTGTCACGTTAACACTAAACCTCTGAAAAAATCCACTTATCAATCCTCGTCAATAGGATGATAAGTCCACAAAGTTGCTCCAATCGCAACACAAATCATGTCACGTTAACACTAAACCTCTGACAAAACATACTTATCAATCATCTTCAATCGGATGATATACCTCTGACAATCCACTTATCAATCCTCGTCAATAGGATGATAAGTCCCCAAAGTTGCTCCAATCGCAACATCCTCCAGTCACGTTAACATCACACCTCTGACGACCAAATCAACTTATCGACTCTCTTCAATAGAGTGATAGGTCCATAAAATACTGTTAGGTTAACATCACACCTCTAACAGTCAAACCCCCCAATGAACTTGTTAATCCTTTTTCAACAAGAATAGCAAGTTGTCATTATAAAATCCCCAACGGATTAAAGATTTTCTGAAGTTATCCCAGTGATAATAAAGAAAATTTCTGAATTTCACTCTAAGTGAAAATTCATGCCAAGTTAATATTACACCTCTGGCGCTTCCAACTTTCTTTCAGTGTTTCAAGTAACACAGGAAGAAATAACGACAAAGTCTACGTATTCAACATCGTAGCACCAAAATCCATGCCTTTTACGCATGGGGGACTTTATCTCGATCCCTAATTAGAGATAAGCCTACGCCTAACACGCGTTGCCGGTTAGTCTTTTCCCGTGAAAATGACAAAGTCTATGTATTCAAAATCATAGCATCAAGTCTAAGAGGGTTCATTCTCTTAGCACAACGTTACATGTGGAACGGACTTAGACAATCCACATGCTAGCCCGACTCAAACGGTAGTCGGTAAAGGCTTATCAAATCCGTTGATGGCTGAGGCTTTGCCAAAAATCCTATGCACATTTGCAGGTCCATCAGCTTAATGGATGTGAGCTGAGACTTAAAACAGATGAGCCAAAGAAAAGTCTCAAAGACTTAGTCAAAAATGCACGGAAGCCACTTCCTGTCTTAAGTCAAAACGTTGAGGTCAGACCCGCGATACAAAAACCGAACGCCGAGGTCACACCCGTGTTCCAAATTCAAAATGCAGGGTCCACCACCACAGTCCAGAAGCAGGATTATGGCGCATACCTTCACACAGGTCCTACGTGGCAAATCCCTTCAACCAAGATGCCTTCGAAGCAAGTGCAGAGAACAAATCCTTTACCACAAGGAATCAACAGCTCCAAGATCAGAGTTGAAATCCAAAGTATTCCGAAAATTCGTCCCAGTCAACCGCGAACTTTCGAAAACTTTGGAGGGGGTTCTGTAGGTTGTCAAAAAAAAATCACAATAGATAGTTGATCCCCATCAAAACACCGATGATGGAAGTTACAATCTGACGACTTCCAGAGGGCTACAATTTGAAAACTTTCACGTAGATCGCTAAAGGTTACAATCTGACGACCTTCACGACAACCGATGAGAGCTCTAGTTTAACAGCCTTCACCATCAACATCGAGAGTTACAATCTGACGACTCTTGCATATCAAAGAGCTAAAGTAAAGATTACAAAATGACGATCTTTGCAACGCTTCGACAGAAAGAGACTACAAATCAATGGTCTCTTCAAACCAAGACGTGGAAGTCCTCCCCACGTACCAGCATCAAGATGCGCCGCGTTCATAGCCACGAACGCAGCTCAAACGCAGCTTCCAAATCGCTGCAAACGCAACCCAGACGCAGCTCTAATCGCTGACAGACGCAGCTCAAATCGCTGCCAAACGCAGCTCAAATCGCCGCCAAACGCAGCTCAAATCACTGCCAGACGCAGCTTCCAAATCGCTGCAAACGCAGCTCAGACGTAGATTCCAACGCTGCAAACGCAGCGTCTAATTGCTGCGTCTGAGCTTCCAGACGATGCGTCGCCAAACGCAGCTCAAATCACCGCCAGACGCATCTTCCAAATCGCTGCAAACGCAGCTCAGACGTAGATTCCAACGCTGCAAACGCAGCTTCTAATTGCTGCGTCTGAACTTCCAGACGATGCGTTCAAGCTTCCAGACACTGCGTTTGAATGCAGAATTCACGTCAGAACGCGGGCCTGCGTTTGACTCGTTCAAACACGAGCTGAACGGTTCCAAAACTGTTTCCCACGATACGAGGGGATCACAACTCCACTCAGGAGTGATTTAAGGGGTGGTTACATCTCATTAGCCCCACTTAGGAGCGAATTAAGGAGGTGGTTACACCCTTTAATCCCCTATAAATAACTAAGAAATCAACTTAGTTCGGGGCTGGATCTTTCAGGCGGTCGGTTGGAGGAACTTCTTGGCTAGTCAACAGGATCCTTAGAGCATTTCTGGAGCTTGGGATTCGAGGGAGGCACTCCATCGCCACCGTGAAGAACCCAGAATTAAACAAAGGGGAGAATCCAGATCATTCTCTTCTCTTTTGTAACCAGGAATTCAAATTGTAATCGAGAGTTGAGAGAATTGTAATCATTCTTTTTCTAAGCAGTTAGAGAGAATAAAATCAAACACAATTCTTTTATTCATTTTCTTATTTGCAAATTTTCCACCAAACACTATGCGGCGCAAAGTGCTACATCGAGAGGACGGGAGCCACCTATTGAGGCCGTAGGAGCCACCTCTAGAATCTCACACGGATGGTACGGTCTTGGATGATATGATTTGGCGCAACGAGGACGTTGCGAGTTTAAGTGGGGGAGATTGTAATACCCTTGAGAGGGTGATGTGATTAGTATTGATAGATTTGATTGGAATACTCATATCATCAAGATGCATCTTCTTTTCAGAAACCCAACTCTTAGAAACTCCAAAGTTAAGCGTGCTTGGCCTGGAGAAATTCTAGGATGGGTGACCCCCTGGGAAGTTTTCCAGGGAGCGCGTGAGTGAGGACAAAACGTGTTGAAAAGACATGTGATGGTTTGTGAGGCCAGTCCATCAGAGCTAATAACATACCGACTCCGGGATTCCAGGGCGGGACGTTACACTTTTCAGTGCATAAATGTGTGAAAATATTTAATAATTAGAGTTCCTACTTTCAGTTTTATCTCATGATTTGGCATGGAAGGAAATTTTAATAATTTAAGGTTATTGCAGTAGATTATAATTAATTATCAAATTAGGCAACATAATTATGAAGATTGTTACCTGTTATTTTGTCAATTAGTTTCAGAGACGAAGGTGTTGTGAAAGAAGCTGTGAAAAAACTGACATCCACGAAGTTGCGACTGTAATTTAAGAGATCTCGCATTTCACTCATAAAAATGATTATTATGAAATCATGCATGATTGGAACTTTCTATCGGTGTTCGTATTATATAAGGGAATAGCTTAGCTAAATCCAATATCAAAGCTTCATCAATTGCTATAGATTGCAACATCTTGTGTATGTACTATTGGTGAAACTTTGAAGATAACCGACCAAGAGTGGAATAGAACACACATTAGTTACATGTTCTTCTATATATTTTCTACATAACTAATTCTTCAATAATTTTAATGTTTACAAAAAGTGCTCTTATCTGCACTTTGTTACACTTAGTAAGGATTCAATACTTATCCCCAAATTCACAAAGATCAAGGTCAACATGTTAGTTTCCACACACATTTTCTTTATAATCTGGTCAAGAAGTCAATCTAAATTAGACAATTGCTTATATATTAGTCAGCCAAATCTCAAATATGAGAAATTTAATAAGATAGTACTAAATATGATAACTAAAAGAACTCAAATATGAGAAATTTAATAAGATAGTACTAAATATGATAACTAAAAGAACTATCACCTTTTAACAATGATATTAAATAAAGAGAAACTTTGCTACAACTAAATATGATAACTAAAAGAACTATCACCTTTTAACAATGATATTAAATAAAGAGAAACTTTGCTACAATTCAGCTGTTATGTACTACTAAAATAAACAAATAAAATGAATAGGCAAACTAATGTGTGAAAGTCAATATTAGAATCATACACAATATTAGATTTGCTTTTCTTTTTTGCTTGGCATCAGTTTTTCTCCCTTAACAAATTAGATTTACTTTTCTTTTTTGCTTGAACTACTCAAGAATGGCAAGGTTATGTCATAAAAGGTGCACCTTTCTAATAGGACAATAGCTATGTTGCCTTTATTTATAATAATGAGTTAATGACACATAAATACTGCCATGTGTAATTTACTAAGAGAATTCCAAAAGAGATCTTACTGACCAAAAGAAAAAAGATTCTAACTTTAAATATATATATACCATATTAGCTTTTAGAGGGCTAATAGTATAGCTCAACGGGAGAAATTTGTTATGTTTTTGCTTTGGTTGATAAGTAAAATGCAAACTCACTCTTTTTTGCTTCCTATTGTTTGATAGTTAGGAAGTATGTTTAGCTAAATCAACCATATCAAAACAAAGAAAGCTGTTACCCCCTCAATATTCTTAGTCAAAGAAGAGAACGAAACACCATTAAATAGGCATGTAACCATGACCAAAGATTGGATTACTTCCTGCCAAAGAAGAGATGCATACAATAGCGTATTATGAGAAAGCAATAATACCTTGGGTTTTGAACATGTTGAATGTCATCCAATGATTGATCGTTTATTTCATATTCTTAAGGACAACAATAAAGTTTCTCCAGTTGAAGGTTGTGGTACGCATGGTGCATGCTCCCAGATGGTTTAGCATATGCTTGAGAATTGAGACCTCTTCCTTGGAAAATACTTTCCATAACTTTAATGTGCATAAAGAGATAGAGCAGAACTTCCCAAAACGAAAGACCCAAGTCCTGCATGAGCTGTCAATATTAGCAACGATCAAAATCTTAGCTAAATGACTAGTTTGAAATGTAAAGTACTTGGATCAACCTACCAATCAATTACCAAATGATAAAAAGTTACAAACACTTGGAATGTAACCCCTAGACGTATTCATGTATACTTAACCATCAAATAGATCACATGAGCAAATTTATCATCTCAGAAAATAACATAAATGGAACAATCAACAAATAAAGTGAAAATAACATAAACTATCTTCTAATATGACCAAGGATTGACGTATTCATGTATACTTAACCATCAAATAGATCATGAGAAAATTTATCATCTCAGAAAATAACATAAATGGAACAATCAACAAATAAAGTGAAAATAACATAAACTATCTTCTAATATGACCAAGGATCTACACATATCAGGTGCAAAAAAATAGTATGACATAGACATGAAACTTGTTGCTTCTATAAAATCACATCAATAGTCATCAGTTTAAGCTCATGCAAATTCACCTAAAGGAACAAATTCTCGAGAAAGAGAGAATGTTTGATAGATTTAATGTAGAGAAATAAATTAAGTATTCACACAACTATTTTGTCACTTGTAGGAGTTTTCAGACTTTTGACTTCTTCCTTGCTCGTTCATCACACAAAGGCCAAATGTCATGAATTCATGTGCCTGTAAAACAAATTTATGATTAGGTGTCGTGTTTATAGAAAATTCAAATTAAATGCCTTTGTAAGAAAATATAGAGAACCAAATTCACATTTATAAATAAAGGAGGAGCATACTACAATATATTCAAAGAGAGACAAAATAATAGAACTTTTCATATTTCATTAATAATATGGATAACATACCTTCAAAGTCTACAGTACATCTTAAAGAAAGTAACTCGCTAAAATAATTGTGCCCCTTAAAAGCCTAAACAATGAGTAATATTTGAAAATTATTTTGAAATCAATCTTTCAAATCATTGAAATTACTTCCAAATAAACACATGCATATATAATTAATCAAAAAAGGAGATTCAGGAGCTTACTTCAACATGTTCTCCAATTAAAAGCTTAGTCATATTGTGGCAAATAGTTTCAACATGTATGGCAATAGGAAAGCAAGAACCAAGAAGAGTGAATCTTGCTCAAAAGTCAAAAGCAAAGATAAAAAGGAAGTTGTTTCTCCTCTCTTTAGAAATTGATCTAATTGTCCACAGCCAAACCTCATGTACCGCCAAATCTTCAGTCAATGTGACGTAGTTCCACATTAGTCATCTTTCGCTAATTCTTAAGTAATTTTTTGGAAGTAATTGACCTGATTTGAAGTTTTTTACTCTTTCCTAATCATAATATAGTCTTTGATCATATTCTTTTGAGTTATAATTGCATCAAAATGAAAAAAATTAAATATCAAAAATTACTAACATCAGTTCTTAAAGTACTAAAAACGGTTTATTTTTACTTGTAATCATTAAGATTAAAACATTTTCCAATATTCACCCAATAAATCCTTTTGACTCTGTCATTGAACTCTTTCTAAACCTCAAATGAGAAGCCTAAACCTCAAAGAATTAAAGAGAGATGCATTGTTAGTGCCTCTAATCTAAAATAAAATTTTGGGTTTAAAAATGAAATATGATCTCATTCAAACCAAAATTTCTCAATTTTCATCTGACTTTGTCATTCTTGCCACATTGCTAGCAAATGCTTGATGGAGAACTTGATGCTTGCAAGAACATAAAGATAAAATAGCAGGAACTTCGTTTCTTGGAATGGTCAATAATATTTTATCACGTTTATAGACGATTTTTCGCGTTATGTCTATCTTTATCTCATACATGAAAATTCTCAATCACTGGACGTGTTCAAAGCTTACAAAGCTGAAGTTGAGAATCAACTCGACAAAAGTATCAAAAGCATCAGATCTGACTATGGTGGTGAGTATTACGGTATGACGGTTCAGGTGAACAACGTTTGGGACCATTTGCTAAATTCCTAGAGGAACGCGGTATTGTCCCACAGTACAACATGCTTGGTTCTCCTACCATAAATAGTATTGTCGAAAGACTAAACAAGACATTTAAGGACATGATAAGAAGTATGATTAGTCATTCCAACTTATCAGAATCTCTCTAGGGAGAAGTATTAAAGACTACAGCTTACATACTCAATAGAGTACCCACAAAAGCGACTGCCAAAACCCCTTATGAACTTTGGACGGGCAAAAGCCTAGTCTAAAGCATTTACACTTTTAGGGATGTCCAATTGAGGCTATGCCTTATAGGTCACATGAAAACAAACTGGACTCTAGGACGGTCAGCTGCTACTTTATTGGTTACTCCGAGAGATCTAAGGGGTTACAAATTTTATGATCCTACTTTCAAGTCAGTATTTTATGATCTAGAGGAAGATGATTGAGAGAGTAGAGATTGGTCGACGTCATCTTGAGACGTTGCTCACACTATATTGTATTTTTTAAATGACGTTTGAGATGGTCAATGCCGCTGTTATGATGAGCTCCAAAGATATGGCTGTATAACTCACATTTGGCCTTTTGGATGAGAAATTTATCATATTGATCTCTAGTGACTTCTATCTTCTCAAAGAAAACTCACACTTTGGATCTCAGCCTTTTAGGAGCTCTAGCTATTGGATCATCATCACCGAATTTAGGATCAATATCTATAGTAGGAGGAGCAGCTATTGGACTCATTTTAGGAGTTGGATTTTTCCATCCATGATCGGAGGAAGAAGTCAATGAAATTAGAGAACTAGAGAGTATTAGAAAGTATAAGAGATTATAATACTATATTAGAGAGAATACGAGAGTATGAGTGAGAGAAGTAGATGAGTTTTGGATGAGAAAAATAACTGAAAACTCCTCTATCCATAGAGGCAGCCTCCTAGCCTTATTACCAAAATATCCTTAAAATTTAGTGGTTTTGACCGTTTTGAACGTTTTTAAGGATATTTTGGTCTTTTGATAAAAAAATAGCCATAGTAGGCTATTTATTGTGCCCGAACTGGGCTGGGTCTAGGCTGAACCCGATACAATGGCTATTTTTTAGTTGTTGAACCAGGTCCAATTCTGGGCCAGACCGAGCTCTGGGAGCCTGGCCCGGTCCAGCATCTAAATAGGGAGCCGTTACCAGCTCCCTAGTTTGGTCTGGGTCCGGATCAGCTTGAACCCAGACTTAGGTTCTTTAGCCCGACACTGTGAAGCCCGCGCCAGGACGAGCCTAGGTTGGGCTTTGCCAAACCAACCTAGCCCAATTCCTAGATCTCGCTCTGGCCTGGTTTTTCGGGCTTTTCCCGGGTTCAAGCGATGCACATGCCTGGCTCTCTCTGGGTCGGACATCGGGCCAAGTCCGGGCCACATGACCAATTGAACAGCCCTACTAATAAGAACTTTGAGTTCCCTTAGGGCTTGTTTGGATTGAGGGGAATGAGGGTGAAGGGAAGTTAGGGGAACAATTCACCTCCATTCACCTTGTTTGGGAACACTTAGGAGGTGAAGTTAATTCACCTCCATTCACCTTGGTTCACCCCCTAATAGTATAAAAATTATTACCCCCAAATTGGGGTGTAACCAAGGGGAAGAGAATTCCCTTCCCTTCCCTTCTCTTCCCTTCCATTCCCTTCACTCAGTTTCCCTTAACTTCCCTTCACCCCCTACGAATCCAAATAGGCCCTTAAAGTTAAACTGTCAAATTAAATGTTGAACAGCTTTAATAAAGGGTCACTTACTTTACTCTGGAGCACAACAAAGTCATGTTCCTATTGTTTTCTCAAGCACTGTTTGATTGCAAAATAAATCAAGTAAAATGATGGAAAGGTGCCAAAAAAGGGGCCCATGTGTAACTTTACTAAAATTACACGGCTTGATTTCAAGTTAAGAAGCAGGCAAGTATTGTGAAACCTGACAAGTTCTGTTGAGATGACCAGTAAAGTGAAATCACTTAGTTTTGGAGTGAAACAAAAACAAAAACAACTTACAAAGCTAATGGTAAAACCTTATAGTTACCTTTTTTTTTTTAATTCTAAGCTAACTCTAAACGCCATTTAAATTTGAAAACCCGAGAAAAAAGTGTCATTTAAAAGTGTATATTTTGATAAATCGTGATTTATTATAAAATTCATGTTAATATAAAGTGATGCAAATATTTCCTATAGGATAAGTTTTTCTTGTTTTTTCTTTCTTTAAATGTTGTTTTTTTAGTTTATTGAAAATAATATTAATGCGATAAACAATTACACATGTGATGATGACAAGCGGGCAACAAGCTGCGCCGCTAATCCTTTCTTTAAATGTTATTTTTTTTCTTGTTTGTTTTATTTATATATTAATTTTAACAGAGAAGCATAGGAAAATAAAAGCATCGATAATTGTAAAGGTAAAACATTATTTTTTTGGCTTGAAATACCAAAATATTACATGGTTGTGCTTACTAATTTCTTGCTTTAATATTAGTTGGTTATGCAATTAATTTCTTGCTTTAATATTAGTTGGTTATGCAATTAATTTCTTGCTTTATAGGCTAGTTGTGAGATAAATAGTGTTTATTGGATTTTTTTTTTCTTTTGTGTTTAATGGAGGAAATTTTACTCTTGGTAGTATTAACCTTTTAGATGGGGTCCCCATAACTATCAATTTATAGGATCACATGATACAATCCAAACAAGGTAAAACCACCATTTTAGGATTCATAATAAAATTCAAAACAAATAATGTAAATACCCAATTAGAAAGTTATGGCGTGGATGAACACCTTCCATTTGGTGTCAAATATACCCAACATTTATCTAAACAGCCAAATACCTCCTTATTTAGACACAATTAGATAAATAAGGAGAAGAGCAAAAAGGCTTAAAAAAAAACAAAACTTCATGTTGCGTTTGCCGGGAGTCGAACCCGGGTCTATTGCTTGGAAGGCAATTATCCTAACCGTTGGACTACAAACGCTATTGTAGTTATTGAGAACTATCTCGATAATGAAAGAGATATTTGTTTAGCTATCTTGTTATATTCAATTCTATAATCTATTTAACATTAGCCAAAATAGCTTTTATTATTCAATTCATAAAAAAAATAGAATATAAACAAATGGATATTTAATTTGTTTGATTATTAAATATTTATTTAAAATTTTATTGCTTAGTATTTGCATTATTACCTGTGTGATGTTATATTTTGTCTCATTTACACTTTGCAATTTAAGCTCTATAATAATTTTGACAAACCGTGAGTCATCTGTCACTTTTTTAACCAAATATCTTTTCAATTACATAATTTAATGTTCATAAACTATGAGTTAATTTTCAAATAAAAAATCATAAAATATTTGATAAATATCGTGAATATTCAAAACATATTTGTATTCAAATTCGAAGGAATTTAAAGAACGATATTCAAACTCATATTCGGATTCAAAGATTTTAACCAAATGCAAATATGAGCATTGGTATTCGATTCATTTCTAGTCCTAGATTAATGTAACTTAAATAATTAAAAACAATAGATAATTAAAGGTTAAATTACCAGATTGTTATTTTCCGTACACATCTCTTACCAATTTGGTTTTTTTTTTCTAGTTCCGATAATGTTTTGATATTTTTTCTGAGCCAAATGTTAATTAGACCCATAACTTCGTAGACGCAAAAGAAAAAAAGCTGCGAAACATTTTTCCTCCTAGTAGTTTTTGGCCTCTCAAGCTTTATCTTCACTATAGTTGGAGGTAATACCATGTCGTCATTTTTCTTGTACTAAGATTTACTTTTTTGTATTTGACTCCATATTTTTGTATAAGTTTGGGCATAGTTTTCTTAAAAAATTCACTCACATCATCCTATAATAAGGGGGTGTTTGGTTCAATTTCTAGAAATTATAGGAAATATTTTCCACCTAAAATATGATTTTCTTGTATTTCTTAAAAAAATTATAGGAAAAGTTTTGAGAAATTAAAAAGTACCAATTTTCTTATTTTTTGTACTTTGCTTGTTTGGTTCAAAACAAGAAAATTGCTCATAACTTTATAGCAAATAACAAGATTTGGTAGGTTTTTAATTAAATATGGTATGTGTCAGATTTCTGGTGATTTACTCTCATTTTGAGAGGAAATTGTTTTTTGTAAAATTTGGTAGGTTTTGACATTTTATAGAAAATATTTCTGTAAATTTTTTGTTGAACCAAACACAATTTACAGAAATCTCTGAAAAACTTTTAATTACAAATTTGTCATTGTCAGATGTTTTGAGAAAAGTTTTCTTAAAAAGTGTGTAACCAAACAGCCCCTAAGGTGACAACTCATCTCATCTCATCTCAATTTCTTTGATTTCCTCATCTCATCTCATCTCCATTTCTTTGATTTCCTTCTTTTTTTTAGCCAACGAAACAATCCCAAAACCTATTTTTCTTAGAAATAGGTTTCATTTTCTTTGATTTCCCTCTTTTTTTAGTCAAACAAACAGCACACTCAACCCCTCCCACCCCACCCAACCCCACGCCACCTCCCAACACACACCACCCCCCACCACCACAACCCCCAATCTCTCTCTCACCAAACCCCCAACCCCTCATCCCCCCTCCCCCCCCTCCACCTCACCTCCTGCCGCCCCGTCCCTCAGGATATCCCTCCTCAACCAGCCCGCAACACCCCTCCGGCCCTCTACCTCCACAAATCCTAACCCAGATGCCTGCTTAGCCCCTAGTCCCGTCTCCTCTACTTCCACGACGGCGGCTCTTCCTCTCTGCCCGCCTCCGGATTCCGTCACCTTCTCCTTCCGCCGCCGCATCCAGCCTCCGTCGCCTACCGCCTCGCCCACGAGCACCGCCTCCCCGCCGCCTACGACGACGTCATCGACACCGTCCCCTTCCTCCGCGATTTTGCGTGATTTTGGGTGGTTTTTCCAGGTAAAGATCAGTTATTTACTTTAAAGTTTTGATCTTGGGTGATTTTGCTTGTAATTTGTTCAGAATTATTTCAGTTATGATAGTCATCATATCTTCACTGAATTAACACGTATTTTTTCTCAACCATAATTGTATGATAAATGATTGACAGTTATGATTGAAGAAATAGATTTTCTCTTATCCACTGAAATAAAAAGGATCTAATCCAATGGCAGACAACAATCTCGGGCACAAAATTTGAATATAGGCAGGCGTGTGTCTTGATTCCCAGACAAAATCACCTCGTTAATTTGAGAATAAGCTTCTGATCATAGTGCTTTTCATCCAGTTTCCTTTTCGTTAATTTTAGAGAAAAAGATCAAAAGGATTAGGTTTTAAACTTAGTTAACCAAAGAAAAATCGGAATCAAAGATTGCGAGCTTGAAAAGCATGCTAATTAACCTATAGTTTAATTTAGAGCAAAATGTTGTGAGAAGCTAAAGCATCTTAATAATTTGTATCCGATAACCAACTTTATGTTAAATTCGATTACTTTTTTTTTATGAAAGGGATTGAGAGTATCTCCTAGCATCTTTGTTGTTGCATCTTCGAGTTCTGAAACCAAATCCTTAACTTTTGTAACTGCTTTAAAAACTTGCATTAGCTTTGTATTAGTATGTTAGGAGACTTAACGGAATGTGTTCTTCTTCAAGTATTTAGTATCATTTATATTTATGTTGCACGCGATGGTTAATGTTGCTTTTTGGTTTGCAGTATATTATGTTGTTAGCAATGGTATTCTAAATCTAATAATAATCCATTTGAGATACAAAATCACAGGACATGAAACTAAGACAAATTTGGGAAATGCATGATGGTTTGAAATTCAAACCAATGAATGGCCGTCCATTGACTTAAATACCAAAGCAAAGGATAAGTCGTTTTAGGCTAACTGTATACATTAGAAATGTATTTTTCTTGTATAAAAAATGTCTGTGAGACCATAGTTCAAATTTATTTTGAATTCTGAATTGGAATCTCAGTGAGAGTTTGAAAATCACAATGGCTTCTGTTTGATTATAAAACTGACCGAGTTGGTAATATGATTTGTCCTGCCTAATTCTCGCGCTTACATCTGCACCACATCCAAAATTGTCACGAAAGAAGGAAAACTTAAAAAAACAAAAAAAAAGAAAAATGATTAATCTGCACTCTTGCTACATTTTGGTGTAGTATTTATAAATATCTTTTAAAGCTTCTTACCATTAGTTCATTTAATAGTAGAATATGTTATGTGATACTTGAACGCAAAGATGCGACTAGTATGATGTTTCTTCATGAGTCTTTAACTTTATAACTCTAACAGAAGAGCTATGTGAAAATGCTTGCTCTATCATTTGTATATGTCCTTTGTGCATTCCACTGCTTATAACTCCATATTTCAATTTATTTTCAGAAAATTAATGGCGAGTACTGCATGCTTTGTCATTGTCAGTAAGAATGATATTCCTATTTATGAAGCTGAACTGGGGTCTGCATTTAAAGTATACTTTCTGTTCCTTGACTGATCGTCTGCATGGAATTTCTTTTATATTTACTTTGATTATGTGGAAAAAATCTGTGTACAGTCAGTGTCTGAGATTTTTTTCATTTACTACTATTATTTTAATTAGTCATTTTATTATGAAAAATTCAAATGTATATTTTTGCTTATTTTCCTTACAGTGGTGCTTATTAAGTGCGCTTTGAATGAGCTAACAAAATTTTGCCTATATAGTTTCAGCAGTCTTTTGTTTTCTTTGACCTACCATGCCATACACACTAGATTGATGCTGCTTCATGATCTGCGTAATGAGGATGGAATAAAAAGCTTCTTCCAAGAGGTTAGTGAACTTTATATAAAAAACTTTCGCGGAGCAACCTAGACGGAATTGCAACCTAGACGGAAATTCCGTCTAGGTTGATATTGTAGCAACAGTAGCAACCTAGACGGAATGCCGCTATAATATCAACCTAGACGGAATGCCGTCTAGGTTGCTAACCTAGACGGAATCCCGTCTAGTTTGCAGCCTAGACGGTTATCTTAATTCCGTCTAGGTTGATATCCGTCTAGGTTGATATTCCGTCTAGTATTTTGCGTTTTAAATACATAATTTTTATTATACAATCTAT
This sequence comes from Asparagus officinalis, assembly GCF_001876935.1. Classification (NCBI taxonomy): domain Eukaryota; kingdom Viridiplantae; phylum Streptophyta; class Magnoliopsida; order Asparagales; family Asparagaceae; genus Asparagus; species Asparagus officinalis. Next base: position 139,096,370 of record NC_033800.1, on the reverse strand, counting down.
AATATTGGAGGTCTTATTTATAATTTGGTTGCAAAAATCAATATTTTTTACATTTGATTATAAAAAGAGGTTTTATTTATTTATTTATTTAGAGAGAGAGAGAGAGAGCATTTAATATTGGGGAGAAATTGTACAAACTGTATATTCATTCAAATTTACCACTTCGTCCTAAAGCTGAAAAAGAATTCCCTAAAATCAAAACTATGGAGTAAGAAATTTTCTTCCATTCATTCACATTTGCATACTCTCACAATTTGTTTTATATATACTAGTATAGAGACCAATGTGCCAAATAATTTTTTAAAACTTTCCACATGAACAGATAGCACTAATAACGTCTCATGCCATCCCAATATTCTTTTCACTGCCAGTGAACTTTTTAGTCTAATTGCACATTTGGCAATGTCAGCAGAGGCAAGGTGGGGAAAATGCCAAATAGGTAAGAGAAGTGTACAAAGACCCATTTGTTTACTCCCATTTATCTTTAAACCCAAGTACTATTATTTGTATCTTTAAGCCCAATTCACCTTTTGTATTTATCTTTAAACCCAATCTTTAAAATACTATATTTTCACCACTTGTTTTTATATTTTGGAGATTGGGTTTAAAGATAAATACAAAATGTGAATTTGGCTTAAAGATAGAAATAATAGTACTTGGTTTAAAGATAAATGGGAGTAAACAAATGGGTCTAAAAGCAAAATCCCCTTCTAAATGCATTTTTCAACATATACCTTTCAATCATGGGTACTTTAAATTTGCCCCCTAAATTATTATTAAAAAAATTTACCCCCAAGCGAGGATAGCAACGAGAATCCTTGAGCTGCGGTTCGGTTCCTAGTTCTTTTGATTCTTTTGGTTTTTAGCTATTTATAACATCGTGTTAGTATTTGTATATATCTTCTAGACATCTATTAGTGATTGGTTTTTTTTTACTCCATCATGGAGGTGTTGTTCTAATCACCAGTAGATATCTACTTTTGTAATACTTTCTCTTTTGCACTTATATACTTATCTATGATAGGGCACTTTGCCCTATTTTTACATCAAATATATATATATATATAGGAAATTTCCTACGCTGCAAGTGTATGACATGTGAGCCCCCCTACTAGTCACATCAGTGTGGGGCTCACATGTCATACACTTGCAGCGTAGGAATTCTTCAGATTTTAGAAAAATAAAAAAAAAATTATTATAAATTTAAAACCTGATCCGCTGTATGAAAATCTAAGATTCAACTTGTTATAAAGATCAGATCCCCTAAATATTCTGCTTCTCAGGTTAGCGTTTGTCGTTGTTTCCGTCTTCCAATATGGATCTTTGCCTAAACATATACAAAATGATCTTCCTTCTTAACTTATAAGATTAACGGGTTAATTATGAATCATGCTGCAGGCTGAGGATTAATAGATATCATTTTACAAGGAGTTGTTTCCATCTCCTGCATACCTTTTTAGAGTTGAGCGATGCAAACCATAATTTCACCCCGAGGTTATCTGATACTTGCAAGAACCCTTTTCAAACACAAAATCTGGCAAAATACCGCATATTGAATATGCTTAATTAATTATATGCCATAATTTTCTTTTCCCCTCGAGTTATCGTTGCTCTGAGGACCGAATGAGGTGCTTCGTCGGCGACGTCTTGTAGGCAAAAGAGGGATGCGAGAGTTTTTTTTTTTTGGCGAAAAGAGTAGAAGATGCCAACTCTCGATCTGACTTCTTTTAGTAGCACGTCAAACTTTGTGAGTTTCTAATTGATTGTATTTTAAAATTATAACAAATTTTATTTTGCTGATTTCTTTTAGAAAATTCATAGTAATAGGGATATTGAGGTGGCTTAACCTTAAAAAGTGCTAAAATTTTAACGGAGGTGAAGAGGTGAAGTCCAAGTGTAAGCTTCATGAAAGAAAACAATTAAAGAGGCAAATTTAGAAATATAATAATTTGGTCGATAAATTTAAAAAATACCCATGACAACATCACCCCTATACATATCATTGAAATTACCCCCGAACAAGTAAAAAGGACTTTTAAAAGCTAAAACTGTTTTTCCAGACAAACAGCGGGCACAAAAATTTCTTTGTGAATTCTTCATTCCAACTGAATCATACTATAACCACAGAAGTCATGTCTTCAGCTTCAGCAACTTGAGCAACTTGACTTCTCTTCGCAGTCCTCTTTCTTCTTCTTTCCTGCAATCTACCAGCTCGATCAGAGATCCCTTTAGAATCTAACCAAAAGGTTGAATAAGTCACTATCTTGCCGGCTAACTTTGATCCGGTTTTTTAACAAACAAAATATCTGTCAAAATTATCAGACGAGTTCCGGTACTCACCTATAGTTTCATCATGGCAGACAACAACAATTAGATTTGCGTCACTCCTTGCGTCAAAACGCACGTGCGGTCAACACCTTAACTGCCCGTTACCTTCCATAAAGAGCTCCATTATCCTTCCCAAACCGGTCAAAAAATCAATCCCACGACCCAAATCCGAGCGCCAACCATGACGTCCTCCCCCTCGCACGCCCCTCACGTGATCGAGGACCTCGGCGGCTTCCTCCAACTCCTCTCCGACGGCACCACCCTCCGCTCCTCAGCCCCGCTGTCCCGATTCCCCGCCGCCGCCCTCGACGGTCACTACCCAAACATCGTCTTCAAAGACACCCAGTTCGACGCCACCCACGGCCTCAACCTCCGGCTCTACAAGCCCCGCGGGCCCGAGTCCTCCGTTATGCTGAAATTTTTTTGTTAATTAAAAAAGATTGAAATTTCATGTAAATAGGTTTCGTTTATTTTATGCATGAGATCATTTTGCAATCACCAAACTATAATATCTGGACTTCCTTTGAGAGACTAGTGTAATTTTTAGGATTGATTATTCAGTGATTATTTTTCTTATAATTTTCTTTAATATATAGTTAAGATTGATGATGTAGATTTGACTATATTTTCGTTTCTTTATAACAGAGATGATGAAAAGTTTACAGTATTAATCTTTAGCTATTCCTCTTGTAATTTTCTTGATGCGGCAGGTAACCGCGGTCAACTGGCTCCGACCCGAAGCCGACCCCTTCCTCGCCGACGCCGACTTTAATAACATCTTCATCTCTGGCGAGTCTGCTGGCGGCGGCATAGCCCACCACCTCGCCCTAAAGATGGGCCCCACCAGAATCAACGGCTACATCCTGCTGCAGCCGTTCTTCGGCGGTGCTGAGCGCACAGAGTCCGAGGCCTGTTCTCACGCCGACGCGTCGGCGTCCCTGACCCTTGAGGGGTCCGATCAGTGCTGGCGGATGGCGTTGCCGGTCGGGTCCACGAGGGACGACCCGTTGGCGAACCCATTCGGTCCCGGGGGCCCACGGTGGGAGGAGGTGGAGGTGGGGCCCATGGTGGTGGTGGTGGCTGAAAGAGATCTGTTGAGGGATCGAGGCGTGGAGTACGGGAAGAGGCTGAGGGAGCTTGGGAAGAAAGTGGAGGTTGTGGAGATTGAAGGGGCGGAGCACGGGTTTCTCTCGCTGGATTCTCTGTCGCCGGCGGTGGATGAGCTCGTCGCCATTATCAAGAGGTTCGTGGGGGAGAACCTGCGTGGACTTTGATCTTCGTAGCTTGTGCTTCCGTTTTCTGTCACGTTTGATACTTCCGTTCTCCAACTTTAATCTAAGACTTATTATATTTGCTTGTAATAATTCGTTTGTCGTGATTGAAATTTCAAGCTACGCAATAAGTGTTTTGCTTCATCGAAATGTCTTTTAGCAACACTAACTAATCCAAGAAGGACCTCGTTCCTTGCAGAGCGCGTTACGCAATCTCTAAACCTTGCATTAGACACTAACTAATCCAAGAAAACTTGAATCGGTTCGCTCAATGAGTTTTTGTTCCCTAACAGTATGTAGAAACTTTAAAATATTTCCTGCAAGCATTTAATTTGCCTAAAAATTATACTGCAAACATATGTTGGATAAGGCCGAGGAGGGGTTTACCTATTAATGTTCGAACCTCATGATTTACATGTCGTGAGAGTAAAAATTTGTTTTGAGGGGTCTGTGAGAACGACTCTGGCCCGCCCCAGCAAGCTTAGAACAGCAAGGCTAAGAACGATTTAATTTGTGGAAGAGCTTGAACTTCAGACTCTTGAGGTACTGGAAGGCAAAGAGCCCACTTGCAACATCTTAAACAACAATTAAGGTAATAAAATCAATAAAACAATTAATTACAATTAATTGTAAATAACTGTTAGAATTAATTAGTAGTAATTAATTACGACTTAATTAACAACAATTAATTAAATTTAATAGAAATATTTAATTACAATTTTTTTTAAATGATAACCAAAGCTGTTTAAATGAACAGTAACATTTTTTAAAAATAAATGAACAGTACATTTCTAATAAATGAACATTAAACGTTTTATTTTTGGAATGAACAGTAACAGTTACATTTTTTTTCAAACTTTATAACAACAAATCAATAATACTAATAGATAAAAAATATATAATTACAGCAATTATATTTTCTTTGTGTTAACAACAACTATAAAATTCCCTCTTTTTTTTTGAACAGTAACAAAAACATTTTTTTTATTTTAACAAAAAGTTAATTAATAGATAAGCAATTTAGTAGCAAAAATTGCTTTTTTCTGATGAACAATTTAGAATAGTAACAGCAAAATATTTTATTTTAAATTTTTTAATTCGGATAAACAGTAATTGTCTCGAATGAACAGTAACAAATTATAATTTCCAGAAAAGAGAATTTTTTTTCTCTTTAATGAACAGTAATTGTTTATCCGATGAACAGCAGTTTTTTTTAAACAACAAATTAATAAAATTAATAGATAAACATATAAACAAAGTAATTAGCAGTAACTATTTTAGAATGAACAACAAATATAAAATTCGGGTGAATAGTACTTTTGATGAACAATAACTTTTATTTTTTCGAATTAACAGAAATTATTCAACAATAATTAAAAGCAATTAATTATAGATAAACTTATTTTGGATTTAATAAATCAACATCTATATTCTCAATCTTCTAAATTGTTGAAAATTAAATTAAATAATTAAGATTATAGCATGAAATAAATTCGAAATCAAAATAAATGAGAGATAAGAAAAATCAGGCCTGACGGGAGCAGTCGTGTAATCACTGCCCTAGAAGATTGAGAACCTGTCTATCGCCCTGACGCAGATGGTTCCCTCCCCCTTAGCGGTAAAAGCCCCTAGAAACGGCCGGTCTCTGCACTCGGGCAAGAATGTAGAGCTTCAGCTCAGATAAAGAAAGTTGCCTATAAAATAAAATGAATATATAGATGGAAGTAATATGTAGGGGAGAGAAGGAAAAACAAGAGAAACTATTTTTCTTATGATTTTGAGCTCAACATACAGATATATATATAGGGTTGGAAAAGACGTTACAAAACTCGTAATTAATTCCGTAACGTTCGTCATAATGTATAGCCATTATGCTTATTTTAATTTCTAATTAAAACATATTTTAATTACAAAATTTATTAGTATTCATTAAGGCAAAATTGCCTTATTTTAATTTCTAATTAAAACATATTTTAATTACAAAATTTATTAGTATTCATTAAGGCAAAATTGCCTTTTCTCCAACAAAATATCCATTTTAATTACAAAATTTATTAGTATTCATTAAGGCAAAATTGCCTTTTCTCCAACAAAATATCCAACAGTTTAACCTTAAAAGTGCTAAAATTTTAACGGAGGTGAAGCCCAAGTGTAAGCTTCATGAAAGAAAACAATTAAAGAGGCAAATTTAGAAATATAATAATTTGGTCGATAAATTTAAAAAATACCCATGACTTGACGAGAATATATAAATTTTTAATCCTAATTAAATCTCAGGTGCGTTTGACAATCAATCAAAAATTGGGCCAAGAGTAATCCTGACCCAAATTCATCCTAAACTAGTTTTACTTTGGACTACTTAAAAATGATGATCCAAGCTAAAAGGAGTTCAGTGAGAATTTCTTAGCAGCCAACTTTTTTTTTTTTTTGAGAAAAAGGATGGAATATCGTCAAGATTTTCCAGCCAGCTAAATTAACAAAAACCGGTTGTTACAAATATAGAGCATACTCCCAACCAAGAGTATGCACTAAAGTTCAAATCAAAACTACATACCAAGAACAACATCACCCTTGTACATATCACTGAAATTACCCCCGAACAAGTAAAAATGATTTTTAAAAGCTAACATTGTTTTTCCAAACAAACAGCGGGCACAAAAATTTTATTGTGAATTCTTCATTCCAACTGAATCACACTATAACCACAGAAGTCATGTCTTCAGCTTCAGCAACTTGAGCAACTTGACTTCTCTCCGCATCTCTCTTTCTTCTTTCTTTCCTGCAATCTAGCAGCTCGAGCATAGATCTCTTTAGAACCTAACCAAACAAAGGTTGAATAAGTCACTATCTTGCCGGCTAACTTTGATCCGGTTTTTTAACAAACAAAATATCTGTCAAAATTATCAGACGAGTTCCGGTACTCACCTATAGTTTCATCATGGCAGACAACAACAATTAGATTTGCGTCACTCCTTGCGTCAAAACGCACGTGCGGTCAACACCTTAACTGCCCGTTACCTTCCATAAAGAGCTCCATTATCCTTCCCAAACCGGTCAAAAAATCAATCCCACGACCCAAATCCGAGCGCCAACCATGACGTCCTCCCCCTCGCACGCCCCTCACGTGATCGAGGACCTCGGCGGCTTCCTCCAACTCCTCTCCGACGGCACCACCCTCCGCTCCTCAGCCCCGCTGTCCCGATTCCCCGCCGCCGCCCTCGACGGTCACTACCCAAACATCGTCTTCAAAGACACCCAGTTCGACGCCACCCACGGCCTCAACCTCCGGCTCTACAAGCCCCGCGGGCCCCACCGGGGCAGGCTCCCCGTCCTCTTCTACTTCCACGGAGGCGGGTATTGTATTGGGCTGTTTCCGTGGGCCCTGTTCCATAACGCCTGCCTCCGCCTCGCCGCCGACCTCAACGTCCTTGTTGTCGCGCCGGACTACCGCCTCGCGCCTGAGCACCGGCTGCCCGCTGCCATCGACGACGCGGTAACGAGTCCTCCGTTATGCTGAAATTTTTTTGTTAATTAAAAAAGATTGAAATTTCATGTAAATAGGTTTCGTTTATTTTATGCATGAGATCATTTTGCAATCACCAAACTATAATATCTGGACTTCCTTTGAGAGACTAGTGTAATTTTTAGGATTGATTATTCAGTGATTATTTTTCTTATAATTTTCTTTAATATATAGTTAAGATTGATGATGTAGATTTGACTATATTTTCGTTTCTTTATAACAGAGATGATGAAAAGTTTACAGTATTAATCTTTAGCTATTCCTCTTGTAATTTTCTTGATGCGGCAGGTAACCGCGGTCAACTGGCTCCGACCCGAAGCCGACCCCTTCCTCGCCGACGCCGACTTTAATAACATCTTCATCTCTGGCGAGTCTGCTGGCGGCGGCATAGCCCACCACCTCGCCCTAAAGATGGGCCCCACCAGAATCAACGGCTACATCCTGCTGCAGCCGTTCTTCGGCGGTGCTGAGCGCACAGAGTCCGAGGCCTGTTCTCACGCCGACGCGTCGGCGTCCCTGACCCTTGAGGGGTCCGATCAGTGCTGGCGGATGGCGTTGCCGGTCGGGTCCACGAGGGACGACCCGTTGGCGAACCCATTCGGTCCCGGGGGCCCACGGTGGGAGGAGGTGGAGGTGGGGCCCATGGTGGTGGTGGTGGCTGAAAGAGATCTGTTGAGGGATCGAGGCGTGGAGTACGGGAAGAGGCTGAGGGAGTTTGGGAAGAAAGTGGAGGTTGTGGAGATTGAAGGGGCGGAGCACGGGTTTCTTTCGCTGGATTCTCTGTCGCCGGCGGTGGATGAGCTCGTCGCCATTATCAAGAGGTTCGTGGGGGAGAACCTGCGTGGACTTTGATCTTCGTGGCTTGTGCTTCCGTTTTCTGTCACGTTTGATACTTCCGTTCTCCAACTTTAATCTAAGACTTATTATATTTGCTTGTAATAATTTGTTTGTTGTGATTGAAATTTCAAGCTACGCAATAAGTGTTTTGCTTCGTCGAAATGTCTTTTAGCAACACTAAAAAAATAATTTGCATATACAGATGTAAAAATTTGAACAACAGTTAATTTTGCAGATATATTTACTAAAATCTATAGTCAATAGTGAAATATCTGAATTCATATTAAAAATATCCGAATATAATATTGGTCATACTATTGCAACATGCTTAGTTCTTAATGCTTCTAAAAAGACTTAAAAATAGAAACAACTTTGTAGAAGAAAAAAATTATGAGTGCTAAAAAAAATTCAACAAGATGTTCGTCATATATGGAATTCCACCTATTATACCTTGAAAATTATTTCGTCATTAAGATATACACGTGACATAAGTGACGGGACCGAACATATGATCAAAACAAAATTGACCTGTCAGCTTAGTCTCCTCGTCTATGTGATTACAAGCCCAAGCTCCGCCAGCTAGGTCACCATCAACAATGTTTGTATTTAATGGTGAAAAGTTTAATGCCCAAGCTCCGCCACCTAGGTCACCATCATAATACATGGCCAAATATCATGATGGTTCTTCGGCAGCGGCACCCACAATATTCCCGTCATTCTGTTGCTATCGCATTAATACTATGAGTACAGTTCTCTACCTCTGACGAGTTGATCATCACATCTTATTATATGTTCAAACCCTCATTATCTATTTTATTTGTATATATATATATATAGCAACAAAAGAATTGATAAATAAAAGCTCAAAAGAATCAAATTCTCCCATTTTTCTACCACTTATAGAAGCCCAATGTCAAGTCAAAAGGAGGCCCACAAAAGCCCAATGAATTAAGAAAAAATCGAGTTAACAAAAGTCATCTAAAATTTATTTTGTTAGGCACTAATCGGTTCACCAATCGATTGGCAAATCGGTAATGATTGACTAACTGATTGGTACATAATAGAAATAGTAAACAGCCTTGATTTTTTTTTTTTTTTGAGCCCAAGGCTAACCTAAAAGCTCTTGTTGATTATTGTGGAATGTAAATAGGGGTAAAGGATAAGGGGTTTGAGGAGAAATTGTTTTTATAAACTTATTTTTGGAGAGGATAACATTTAATGAGGTCTTCCATTTTATAAACTTTTAAGTTTGCTATAGATTAAAAGAATTCTCCTTTTTTAATTTTCATTTCTTCTTCTTTATTGATGGAGATGCAGATTTACTTTCAAGAGACCAACTCCTTGCAATGTAAGTTTTTATTTTTCTCTCTTATTTTCTTATTTTAGAAATTCATCTTTTATGATTTTTTTTCTTTTTATATTAGTAGATTAGATTTATTTCATACGTTGTAGTGTAGATGTACTTTGATGCTTTTTTATTTTGTTATTTATTTTTATGCCTCACATAATTTATTTCTTGTATTTTTTGTGCTATCGATTTACTTTATGCTTTTTCCCTTTTTTTAGTCAGATTTCCTTTATACTCATAATTTAGATCTCTAATTCTTTATTTTTGTTCTTATTTTTATAGTTAATTATTATTTTAAATCTCCTTATTTTATTCTCTCTAGTCTAGATTTTATTTTTTTATTTTTATTTTCTATAATGTGCAACTAAATCTTATAGAAATTCTAAGATTATATAAAACTAGTTTGATTTCTTCTATGATTTATGAATTACTTTCTTTGTGCTTGAAATAATCATGCTGAGAATAAAAAATTATAGAATTAATTGGTAAAAAAGAATTTAATAATCTATACTTATCTTGAATAGTTTGGTATGTTATACTTATGAATTTGACGTAGCGCGGAAGTGATAGTCTCGGAATCCACCAAGAGCGTTCTCTGAATCCTTAAAGAACAATCTTCGAATCCACAAAGAAAATATCAAAAAGATAAATTTTATTAATCAAAAATTATTCCTCTAGGGCTTACAAGATTCTGATTAAATAGAAAAGAAACAAGACTCCTACTATGACTCAAGTTTTACTGAAAATAAAAATAATAAAACTCTTCCTAAAAAGACTCCTTAAGATTAGGAAAGTCAATCGGTCAAATCTAAGATCAAACTGGATTCATTTCCTAATCAAAACAGACTCTTAAAACATTACTAAAAATAGTAAAATTTTAACAAAAACGCATATATCTCTCAAACCGTAAGGAATTTGGCAAAACGACTCCGTCTCGTTAAGACAACTAATTTTCATATATAATTCGTCCAATTCCGACTTACGATTTGAAAGTTACATGTTTTTTATAACAAGTTATTTTCCTCGACCGGGCCCGCATTTGGGCTTGCGACTGTCTCACTTAGACTCAAACATATATGTTGTGTGTTCTACATCAGAATTCTAGAAATACTATCTAGTTTTTCATTCTTTCCATGAATGATGATTTTGCTTAGCTAATAATTAGATAGTTTATGCTTTCTTTAAGTGGCTTGATAATTTATGATTAGTAAATTTGTAGTAAAATATGATAAAAAAGAGAGTAATTCAAAAATATTAAATGAAATTAATTAGTGGATTCAATTCTAGGTTCCTATGTTCTTTATTTCATTTTCTCTATCTTTTACTTGATTTGATTTTCCTCTTTTTGATTATTTTTTCTTCTTGATTTTGTTGTTTTCTTTTTTTTAGTTTCTCATCTTTATTTAGTCTTTGTTTTCTTTTGTTTGTTTACTCTTTTTCTCCCCTTGTTCAAGTTTTCTTTTATTTATAAGTAATTACACCCTCTCTATAACACTTTCATTTTCACTCCTCTTTGTCCACATATATCTGGGATCATCGTTAGAATTTTTTTCTACACACCTTCCTCATAGGATCAATATTATAAATATATTATAATTTGATTGTACGCTTGCAATCTTAATGATATTTCCATATCACATTAAGTTTTTGGTGTCATTGCTAGGGAAGGAACTTGTAGTTAGGATTTTTCTATTTTGGCTCTTTAATTTGTGTGTTTTCTTATGAAGGAACAAGTTCAAAGTTTAAAGATTAAGGATTGAAGATTTGCTTGAAAATGAAAGTGTTTTCTAGTATTTTTAATTCCACCCACTAGTTTAGTTTATCATAATTAGAGACAATTAGAATCTAATATAAAAAATAAAAATAAAAAGTTTCTCTTGTCAGCCCTAATAAAATCCACCTTTCAATAAAAATAAAAAGTTTCTCTTGCCGGCCCTAATAAAATCCACCTTTCACTTGAACAACTACTAATAGGATAATAAGTTCAATTAAGACTACTCTCTCTCTCGTTTGTTTAATTGTTAACCCTAATTAAAAAGTAAAAAGATTTTCTTTTTGCATCCTTTTATATAATTGCTTTTAATTCTTAAGGTTGCATTACATGTAGTTAGTAGGAATTTATCAAAGTGATTTGAAACTTTTGATTTGAGCACTCACTTAAAAATACTCTTAAGGGTAATATTTGCTAATCAAAATAAAATGAGGGATTTCATCACTCTTTTCTTAGCCTAGAAATTATTAATTTCTAACTATACAAACTCAAGCATTCTAAAACTTGTTAGACGTTAGTACCTAAGGACTCAAAGTCATTAAGTCATAAGAAATACTTAAGTGAACTAATTTAAGTTTTTTGAATCCGTCAGTGTTCAAGGTAAGGTTTAGGAATTACGCAAAGCGCTCCGCAAGGAAAGAGACACTTAGTTGATCTTTGGCCTCTCCCTAATACTATTCTTACTTAGCTAACTAACTGAGTAAGTTTTAATCTTCTCACTCAATGAGTTTTTAGTTCAGAGCTGATCTAGTTGAGTCTAAAGTTAAGTCTAGAATTAAGGGTTATTTTTTCAAAGTAGTCGCACTCTTTTTTTTTAATTAGATTTTTCTTTTTATCTTCCTTCTCTTCTCTCACTTATCTTTTAGGTCTTTTAGTTTTTCCTTTAAAAAACTTAACTAAGTTTTGTTTTTCTTAGATCTTTTCTCTAATTATCTTTTTATTAAAAGAAAGAAAAAAGTTTCAAAAAGAATTTAGTTTGGTGTTTGTAAGTTTGAATTAGGGATAATATCAATCAATTAATCCATGTTGAATCAATTTTTAAAACCAAAAAATGGCTAGTCCTAATCTTCCCACTCTTCAAGATATGTTATCACACCGATATTTTTGGATGCAATTTGGAGCTTAAACCGTACTTCATAAATATGCTTCTAAATTTCTTAGGAAATGAATCATAAGATGCTTATATTTTTATCTTTGAATTTGAGAAACTTTGTCTTATGATTAAGATTAAAGAATTATATGAGAATGTGATTGAGTCAATAGTTTTCTAGTCATTTTCTAGAGAAAACACAATCTCATTCAACACACTGAATGATTTTCAACAATCTAATTTGCTTCATCCAAACCAGCCTTCTCATCATCAAATAGTAAATTATGCTCCTCTAAATTGTAATCATGAGAGATGGTTGAATATCTTAAAAATAGGTTTAGAATTCATGATCAAAGCTTATACACAAATCACAATATGTTGACTCGGTCATTCAATACTTTAAATTCTTTCATACAGACAACCGATCAAATGCTCAATCCTAACACTCACGCCATAACTATATTAGAAACCTAACTTGGTCAAGTATCTAGCACTGTGAGTGAACGAGGGAAGTAATATTTTTTGACTCGGTCTATTATAAATCCTAAAGACCTTGGATCAAGTTCAACCTACCAGGCTCAAGTGAATGTATTTCATTCACAACAGGCAGGGAAACATGTCGATAGTTAAGTTAGTACCAAGAACTTGAAACCGAACTTGAGCTCAATTTTGATAGGTTAAAACCAGTTGTTACCTTTTCAGATAGACTCAAGCCTAGGGAAAAACTATTTTCAGGTAGAAAAGATATTAGAAATCTTCAAGCAGGTCAAAATTAGTATTCCTCTCTTAGATGCCATCTAACGAATCTCTTTTTATGCAAAAATTTTGAAGGATTTGTGCACTAAGAAGAAAACAATAAATATTCTAAAGAAAATCTTTCTTATTGCTAATATCAATGATATGATCTCAAAGCTCATGCTTTTGAAACATAAGGATCCTGGTTGTTATATTATCTTATGTATCATAGGAAATACCTTTATTGATAAGGCACTTTTAATGTTAGGGGTGAGTGTCAATTTACTTATTCGGTCTACCATCAACTTGGTGTAGGAGAACTTACTTCTTTTAGTAACATATCAAATTTTGGAGTTTCTAATTGATTGTATTTTAAAATTATAACAAATTTTATTTTAATTTATTTTACTGATTTCTTTTAGAAAATTCAAAGTAATATGGATATTGAAGTGATTTAACTTTTAAGAGTGCTAAAATTGTAGCAGTGTAGCGTTGTAAGCTTAGGGCACTCTTTTTTCTTAATCAAACTCTTATGAAAAGCGCATCGAGAAGAAATTGAATGAGGCTCAGGAGACCCCCCCCCCCCCCCTCTCCTCCCTCTCTTTCTCTCTCTCTCTCTCTCAAACCCTAGAAAAAGATCTCTCCTTTTTTATGTAATTGACTCTCTCTTCTTATTATCTAGTTCTTCTGATTATGATCTTCAATTCTCTTTAAATAGGCAATGATATGACAGGAAAGAGATATCTTAATCTGAGTGCAAATATGAGATCAAAAAGTTTAATTGGTTGCTTTATTTCTCTCCCTTGACCATGTTTCAATTTTTTATAATTATTTGTCAACGCTAAAAATCTTTGGTTGCATTATTTCACTTTTTGTTTTTAATCAAATATTTCTTTTAAACTATTTCTCTACAAGCTATAGATTTTTTATGTTAATTATAAATATATGGGATAATCTTAATTTTGTTGTGCGCGGCGCGGAAGCGGTCGAATCACACAATCCAAACAAGAGAGATCACAACCAAATAAACAAGCACAATCACCAAATAACACAAGTAATTTATGTGGTTCGGCAAGTTGCCTATGTCCACGGGGTAAGGAGAGGGGAGTTCTTACTATTAGAAATCAGAGAATACAAGTAGAGTTATAAATCTCTCAGATCAAACCCTAAAACAAAGCTCTTGATCTCTCACAACTCTCCCACAATTGGATGCAACAATTCTCTCTTCAAGGCTGCTCAAAATCGTTCTTGAGATTATCCTAAACAATCAGGTTTTGAGTTATATATAACTCAGAAACGAATTGGGTCGAAAACCAAAGCCCAGCCCAGAAAACATCGACGGTCGACCGCGCAGGTCTCACGGTCGACCGCGGTGGTCGACCGAATCACAAACCCGAGAGCTAAATCCTTTACAGTCATTCGCGGTCGACCACCACCAGCTCCGACTCCTACTAGCCTTCGTGCACGTTCACGGTCGACCGCGACGGTCGACCGCCAGTCTGCCTGGCTGATTTCATTGCTGTTTCCTGTAATTCTACAATTCTCCACATCGGCGAATGTTTCCACCAAAACTGAGCCGACACCAAATCATCCAATAATCCCTCAACAAGTCAGGGAACCAATCTAGAGCTAAAACACGAATCTCCCCCTATCTGAATCAACTGATCAAATCGGCTACATCTAAAAGACGGCCTATGTATCCTCTTGCCCAAGGAATCAAGCCGAACGTAGTTCACCCAAATGGCCTCCAAAGGCCTCAATCCACTAGAAAAGTTCGTAACCCTTCTCCAACATCACGATCAAGTCTGCGGCTGATAGCACCTCCAATGGCCCCTAACTGAACTAATACAAACATCTCCACCTGAGATGAACCAATGGCCATATCCAGACTACATCTATCAACTGTACTCAAATCAATCAACCTATCATCTGCATCCAAATCAACACGATTCCCAATCTGTGTCACATCAGCTGGAATCCTAAATGATACAGTATGATCTGGAGTTTTCACCCAACGTGGAGTAGCATCACTCTCCACCCGCTACGATGTCCCAAAGATCTGATCACCACTCTCCACCTGCTGAGAGTCAAACGTGACATACCTGCTCAGAACAAAGTCAAAAGCTAATATCTGATAATTAAACACGCCTCTGAATCCTAAATGTGCTATCGGATCAAATCTCACATCCACGATGTGACCGAGTGCTGGGTAGCCAAACATCCGACGCAACCTAAAATCTAAAGCAGTTCTACCAGATCCCATATCTATACATGCAGCAGTCGGCAACCTATACATGAGACGAATCAAACATGTTGTAGCCTGCACACCAATGCCAATGCTCGACATCAAACGCCATCCTCCTCCAGAAAGGAACAGCTGCCCAAATCTGTCATCTCGCATTGTCGCCTCAAAGTTTTCACACCAATGAAGTGTCTCCTATTGCCGTGAGCTCGGCACAAATGCAAGAAAGACCCCTAGCATAATTAGAACGTCGGGTTACCTTTCTTCCAACACACTTTCTCCATCTGTTGTGGGTTTCTAGGACTTCACACTAACGGGACTTGGTTGCAACCCACCAATGCCTAGAGCAATCCCCAACTGCGAAAACTACATACCTATTACCTCCCAATAATGCTCCCTTGGAAGGCTCCCGAATGCCTGAATGAACACCCCTCAGAAACCTCTCGAATGATGGATAGAAGTACCAAACTCCACCTCGGTCTTCTCGCTCATACCAATGGGTTCACAGGACTTTAAACTGTAGGTCAAAGCACTCCTCAATAACCTATGCATGTCATTTCCAATCAAATAACCCAGCATCAAACAACGCCACAGTCTAGCCGAATCTGATAAAGTCGTCATCTCCCTATCAATCACCGTGCTTCCAAGCAAATAATACAAATTGCTTCTTCTGACGCCCTTCATAACAATCATGGACCCCAATGTGACCTTCAAATGTGCATCCTCTAAGGTCACTTTATAGCCAGATGTCACCAAAGCTCCTAGTGAAATGATGTTCTTCGACAGCTATGGAACGAACCACACTCCTTCCAACTCCTGGATCACTCCGTCATACATCCGAATACGAACTGTACCAATACCACCAATAGAGCATGCATGTCCATTACCCATAAGCACAACATCCTCTCTTTTCAACTTCTGAAAGCTGGAGAACCAATCCCTCCTAGGGCATACGTGGTATGAAGCACCCGAATCCAACATCCACTCTGTAGAGTTGGCAACACAAACTGACGACAGTGCAGACAATGAATAGCTCGAAGAATCCGAATCTGAATTGTTGCCACTAGTCTTGATAACATTCACCTCTGAAGTTTGTATAGCTTTCCCCTTATTCTTCTCGGCTCGATCTAACTTTGGGCATTCGGCTTTCTAATGTCCATCCTCTTTACAAAAGGCACACTAATTCCTATGAATCCTACGATGTGCACCTCTAGACTGCAACCTCCTGCTTCGGTTTGAACCACGGCCATGAACTACTAATGCATCTCCCGATGCCTTCTCGGAGGACTCATCAACACTCTTCCTCAACTCATAATTCACTAACGCTGAGGTCACCTCCTAGTAACTAATAGTAGTTCTTCTATTAATCATAGTTAGGACAAAAGTACCATAATCATCATCGGGCAACGAACACAAAAGTAACATCGCCTTGTCTTCATCCTCAACCATGATATCCATATTAGTCATGTCTGAAAGTAGCTTTGTGAAGTTGTTAACATGCTTCCTAATGTAAACTCTCATCTTCATCTTGAACTGATAAAACCTCTTCTTCAAGTGAAGCCGATTCTCAATGCTCTTAGTAAGATACTTTTCATTGAGTGTTTCCCACATCTTCTTTACCGAAGTCTCGTTCATCACATCATAAATAAGATATCCGGCGTCAAGCATGACCGAATAACTCCACACGTCCTACTATTCATCTTCTTCCAAACCTTAGCTTCCATCTCGGCAGGTTTCTCTTGTAACTCAAGAGTCTCCTCCAAATTCTGAGCGTCCAACGCATCCATTACCTGGCACCTCCACAAACCGAAATTGATCTTACCATCAAACTTCGGAACATCGATCTTCATGTTATTGGTGCTCAAACTATGTAACATCTTCGTAAGAGACGATCCCGATGTGCTTGTTTCACCCATGTTATCGATCTAACTCTTCAAATAGGAATCCTTCAGCGAATCCTTCAAACAAGCCTCAAGTTGAACCCGAAGCTCTGATACCAATTGTTGTGCGCGACGTGGAAGCGGTCGAATCACACAATCCAAACAAGAGAGATCACAACCAAATAAACAAGCACAATCACCAAATAACACAAGAGATTTACGTGGTTCGGCAAGTTGCCTACGTCCACGGGGCAAGGAGAGGGGATTTCTTACTATTAGAAATCAGAGAATACAAGTAGAGTTACAAATCTTTCAGATCAAACCCTAAAACAAAGCTCTTGATCTCTCATAACTCTCCCATAATTGGATGAAACAATTCTCTCTTCAAGGCTGCTCAAAATCGTCCTTGAGATTACCCTAAACAATCAGGTTTTGAGTTAAATTCTCTCTTCAAGGCTGCTCAAAATCGTCCTTGAGATTACCCTAAACAATCAGGTTTTGAGTTATATATAACTCAGAAACGAAATCGTCCTTGAGATTACCCTAAACAATCAGGTTTTGAGTTATATATAACTCAGAAACGAATCGGGTCGAAAACCAAAGCCCAGCCCAGAAAACATCGACGGTCGACCGCGCAGGTCTCACGGTCGACCGCGGCGGTCGACCGAATCACAAACCCGAGAGCTAAATCCTTTACAGTCATTCGCGGTCGATCGCAGCGGTCGACCGCCACCAGCTCCGACTCCTACTAGCCTTCGTGCATGTTCACGGTCGATCGCGGTGGTCGACCGCCAGTCTGCCTGGCTGATTTCTTTACTGTTTCCTGTAATTCTTCAAATTTCACCTTCCACCCTTTGTATGTTATTAGGATTGAGATCAGTTTAATTAGTTTTATTTTTTATTTCAAATCTGAAACAATCTATTCTTCAAATTGATTACAGGTTTATTACCACGGCATGGTTTAGGGGCTACTTGAATGATGATCTTTTCTGTGCAAATGAAGAAAGGGTAATAACTATAACATTTTTTTTTCAAAATCTCAACCAAATTATGTCACACTCCAGCACATAATTTAATTATTGCAAGATAGTTATAATCATTTATATGCTACTAATTATTTGTTTTAGCAGATAGAGGAGAAACATTTATTTGAGGGTTGGGCTAATACTAATGTGAGCTCTAATGTCACATTACAAGAATCGGATAACATGGAAGAGATGACACAAGAGGATGAGCTAGGGGAGGATGAACAATGTGTTGATGAACCAAAAAAGGATATGAAGTTTACAAGTTTGGAAGAAGCAGTCTTTAATTTCTCTCGAGATACTATAATGCTTATGCACTACTCACGGGATTTGAAATTAGAAAAGGATCTATTTATCGGTCTAAGAAGAAGAATGCTATCACTATGCAAGTCTTTAATTTCTCTCATAAGGGTCATCCTAAAGGAAAAGTGAAGGAGCCATTACTTGGAGGTGCATTAGAGAAGAGTCCTTCAAAGGAGTGTAGGCGTCTAAAAATACCTATAGGTATCTACACACAGCTCGAGACGGAGAGAAAGTGATGAACGCCGTTATCTAAGTCAAAGAGAATTATCTAACACCGACAAGTGAATCAACGAACTGTTTATTGTAGACATCAAAAAATGCTTACAGACATTCAAACACCACTCAAGACGATATAGAAGAACAATAT